>NC_053023.1:631674004-631969922 GCF_003073215.2 Triticum urartu
TTGAGCTCTGAGGTGTTGTCATCATAATTTTATCGTTGCAATTCTGGAATACTTGAGATATTTTCGCCGACATTGAAAATCTCTTTTATGCAGTTGGTTGGTGAGATAACCTCGACGCCACCCAGTATTGGGGCGGGAGTTCGGGAGTATCGCCATAACTTGTATAATGGATGCTTTTCGAAGGTTGAGGTAGATGGTTTCCGAAGGTTTCTTGGTTATGTGTTGAAGGATGGATACAGATGGATGTAGGAATTGCTAGTTTGGGTGAGATATTATGCTTCCCCTGTATCCCCAACACCTGATTGCATAACCGGAAAGTTTCGGGAGTTTCATAGGTGGGAATTCTCGTAGCTCTAGTTCTTCTTCCACGGATATTGGTTTGAGATTGGGATTTCTTACTATTCGTTCTTGATCCGTACCTTGTTGATTTAATTCTTCTACCTAATTCTACGTGGCTTCTCAATTTAGGGATATGTGACCACTTCAAGAGAAGGGCATTCGTTCATTTTGTTCGGATGTGAAGACTTTATGTTGCAATTTTCATTCCGTTGGTTTCAGCTTCATTTATCTGTCTATGTGCTAACGGTGGTCAACCTCTTCAGGATGGCTCCCGCTAAGAGCACCAGTCAGAACCAGAATCAAGATCCGCCACCACCTCCACCTCCTCCGGAGGCATGGCAAGCTGTGATGGCCGCAACCAATGCAAACACACAGTTGATCATGCAAATCCTCCAAGAGCACAATCAAGGCAGGCAAGGGAATCAAGGCAACAATCAGAATCATTTTGCTACACTGAACCAGTTCCTTGCTAATGGGCCAAAGACGTTCAGCAATTGTGTTGAGGCTTCCGATGCTGACGATTGGCTTGTGGATCTGGGTAAACATTTTGAGTGCAGCAACGTCAGGCCTGAAGATTTCGTCAAGTTCGCTTCCTTCCAACTCAAAGATCAGGCTGCAGAATGGTTCCAGCAGTACAAGGATTCCAGAGGTGGACGTCTGATCACTTGGGATGATTTCCGTCAAGATTTCCGAGCTCATCACATCCCTCAAAGTGTGGTTGAGAGTAAGCGTCAGGAATTCCGCAATCTGAAGCAAGGCTCTTTGTCTGTCTATGACTACAACAAGTTGTTCCAGAAGCTCGCCCGCTTTGCCAAGCAGGACGTACCTGATGAGAAGAGCATGATATACCAGTTCAGGGGTGGCCTCAGAGAAGAAATTCAGCTCGCTCTTGTACTCTTTGAGCCGTTGAGATACGATGAGTTCTTCAACATGGCACTGAAGCAAGAGGCTGCTCAGTTGAGGTGTGATGCTTCCAAGAAGCGAGTCAGAGATGCTACTCCGTCTTCCTCTACTCAAGTGGCCAAGCAGCAGAAGTTTTGGCTTCCTCCTCCTCCGTTCCGTCAGCCGTATCAGCAGAAGAGCAAAGGTGGCAGTGGTTCTTCCCACCCACCCAACCCTGGCTTTCAGAACAAGTCTTCGTCTCAACCTCCAAGATCGAGTGCTTCGTACCACCGTCCGCTTTCAGAGGTCACGTGCAACAAGTGCCAAGAAAAGGGTCACTATGCCAACAAGTGTTTCAACCAGAGGCGTCTTCCTCCTCCTCCTCCTCCTGTGAGATTGGCAAGTACAGCTGTGGTCAAGCATAACCCCAAGTCCGCCAAGGTCAACTTGCTGAATGCAGCTCAGGCAGAGGACTCATCAGATGTGATTATGGGTAACCTTCCTGTTAACGATATTCCTGCCAAAGTACTTTTTGATACGGGTGCATCGCATTGTTTCATCTCGAGGCCATTTGTTTCTAAGCATGAGTTGCTTTTGCAAGATTTGCCTAGGCAGTTATCTGTTGTTTCTCCGGGTAAATTCATGAATGCAAGTGCTATCGCTCCGGATGTTACTATCACGTTGGGAGATTACAAGTTTCTCTCTTCTCCGGTGGTTCTTGGTAACTCGGATATTGATCTTATTCTCGGAATGGATTGGCTTTCTAAGTACAAGGCACATCTTGATTGTGCTGCAAGGCAGATTCAATTGAGTCATTCGTTTGAGGACGTAATTGTCTTTGCCGCTCGTGATGATACCATCCGTCTGTTTTCTCTCAATGAGAAGGGTGAACTGGATGCTATCTCGCAAATTCCAGTCGTTTGTGAATATCAAGACGTCTTTCCAGAAGAGCTCCCAGGAATGCCTCCGCACCGGCCAGTTGAATTCGTTATTGATCTTGAGCCTAGTACGGAACCTGTGTGCAAACGTCCTTACAAGCTCGGACCTGAAGAGTTGAAGGAGTTGAAGAAACAACTCGATGAGCAAGAGAGAATGGGTCTCATCCGGCCTAGTTCTTCTCCGTGGGGTTGTGGTGTTCTTTTCGTGAAGAAGAAGGATGGATCGGACCGACTTTGTGTTGATTACCGACCATTGAACAAGAAGACCATCAAGAACAAATACCCACTTCCCAACATCAATGAGTTGTTTGAACAACTCAAAGGTGCCCAAGTATTCTCCAAGCTTGATCTCCGCATGGGTTATCATCAGATTCGTATCCGTGAGCAAGATATTCCCAAGACGGCTTTCAGAACAAGCTTTGGTTCATATGAATACACTGTCATGTCTTTTGGCCTCGTCAACGCTCCTCCGACGTTCTCTCGCATGATGAACTTCATCTTCAACGCCTACACCAATGACTTCGTTTTGGTCTATCTCGACGACATTCTGGTTTTCTCCAAGAACAAGGAAGATCATGCCAAGCACTTGCGTTTGGTGCTTGATAAGCTCAGGGAACATTAGTTCTACGCCAAGTTCTCCAAGTGTGAATTTTGGCTTGATGAGGTCCTTTATCTTGGTCATATCATCTCTGCCAAGGGCATTGCCGTGAATCCTGAGAAGGTGTCTGCAATTGTGAATTGGGAACCTCCTCAGAATGTGAAGCAACTCCGCAGTTTCCTCGGTCTCGCAAGCTATTGCCGAAGATTCGTTGAAAACTTTTCTAAGATCGCGAAGCCTCTCTCAAATCTTCTCCAGAAGCACGTCAAGTACGTTTGGTCTCCGGAGTGTGATTTTGCTTTCAACACTTTGAAAGAGAAGTTGATCACTGCTCCAGTTCTGACTCCGCCTGATGAATCCAAGCCGTACGAGGTCTTTTGTGATGCCTCTCTCCAAGGTCTCGGTGCAGTTTTGATGCAAGAGAAGAAAGTTGTTGCTTATACCTCTCGCCAGCTGAAGCCTAATGAGAAGAACTACCCCACTCATGATCTCGAGTTGGCGGCAGTTGTGCATGCTCTGTTGACTTGGAGACATCTTCTATTGGGAAGAAAAGTGGACATTTTCACTGATCACAAGAGTCTCAAGTACATCTTCACTCAGCCTAATCTCAACCTCAGGCAAACTCGATGGGTCGAAATGATTCAAGAGTATAATCCGAGTATCGAGTATACTCCAGGCAAGGCCAATGTGATCGCTGACGCTTTGAGCAGGAAAGCGTATTGCAACAGTCTGATTCTTAAGCCTTATCAACCCAAGCTTTGTGAAGCTTTCCGCAAACTGAACCTGCAAGTTGTTCCTCAAGGTTTCCTCGCCAACCTTCAAGTCTCTCCTACCTTAGAAGACTAGATTCTCCAAGCCCAGCTTCTTAATGCTATGGTGAAAAAGGTGAAGATTGGGATTGCCAAGAGTCAGTCCAAGTACAAGTGCTACCGCCTTGATGACAAGGACACTCTCTTCTTCGAGGATTGAATTGTTGTACCCAAAGGTGACCTCCATAGAGTGATCATGAATGAGGCTCGCAATTCTCTCCTCTCCATCCACCCTGGGAGTACGAAGATGTATCAGGACCTCAAGCAAACTTATTGGTGGACTCGAATGAAGCGCGAGATCGCTCAATTCGTGAATGAATGTGATGTATGCAGAAGAGTGAAGGCAGAACACCAAAGGCCAGATGGTCTCCTCCAACCTCTTGCCATTCCAGAATGGAAGTTTGACCACATGGAAATGGACTTCGTGACTGGGTTTCCAAAGTCCAAGCGTGGCAATGATGTGATATTCGTTGTCATCGACAAGCTCACCAAAGTGGCTCACTTTCTGCCTATCAAAGAGTCGATCACTGCAGCTCAATTGGCGGAACTCTATACCTCTCGAATTGTCTCTCTGCACGGTATTCCTCAAGTGATATCTTCAGACTGTGGCAGCATCTTTACCTCCAAGTTTTGGGATTCTTTTCAGAAGGCCATGGGCACCAACATCCGCTTCAGCACTGCTTTCCATCCTCAAACAAGCGGTCAAGTCGAGCGTGTCAACCAGATTCTTGAAGATATGCTCAGGGCTTGTGTGATCTCCTTCGGCATGAAGTGGGAGGATTGTCTTCCTTATGCTGAATTCTCCTACAACAACAGTTTTCAAGCAAGTTCGGGCAAGGCCCCATTTGAAATTTTGTATGGCAGGAAGTGCCGTACCCCTCTCAACTGGTCTGAAACCGGTGAACGTCAGCTGCTGGGTAATGACTTAATCACAGAGGCAGAAGAAATGTGCAAAGTCATTCGCGATAACCTTAAAGCAGCCCAATCCCGCCAGAAGAGCTACTATGATAGTAAGCACCGTGATTTGGCTTTCGAGATCGGAGATCATGTTTACCTCCACGTCTCTCCTATGAAAGGTACTCATCGCTTTGGTATCAAAGGGAAGCCTGCCCCCAGATACGGGGGACCTTTCAAGATTGTCAGCAAGAGAGGCAACCTCGCCTATCAACTCAAGATTCCTTCAAACTTTGCAAATGTTCATGATGTGTTCCATGTCTCTCAGCTCGAAAGTGCTTCAAGACTCCTGACCGCACAGTCAACTTCGAGGACATTGAGCTCCAAGAAGATCTCTCTTATCGTGAGCACCCAGTTGCTATTCTCGAAGAGACTGAACGCAAGACTCGCAACAAGTCAATCAAATTTCTCAAAGTCAAGTGGTCACACCATTCCGACCGTGAAGCTACCTGGGAACGCGAGGATCACCTCCGTTCTGAGTACCCGACGTTCTTTCAGTCCTAGATCTCAGGACGAGATCCTTTCGTAGTGGTGGAGTGTTGTAACACCCCGGATATTACTTTCCCAATTTGTACTTCGACTCTTGCCGTTTCCGGCGTTAAGTTATATTTATTTCTCGGGTTCAGGTCTTTGTCTCCGTGTGTTGTTTTTCGTTGTCATGCATCTCATATCATGTCATCATGTGCATTGCATTTGCATACGTGTTCATCTCGTGCATTCGAGCATTTTCCCCGTTGTCGTTTTGCATTCCGGCGCTTCGTTCTCCTCCGGTGGTCATTTCTAGCTTTCTTTCGTGTGTGGGGATTAAACATTTCCGGATTGGACCGGAGACTTGTCATGCGGCCTTGGTTTACTACCGGTAGACCGCCTGTCAAGTTTCGTATCATTTGGACTTCGTTTGATACTCCAACGGTTAACCGAGGGACCGAAAAGGCCTCGTGTGTGTTGCAGCCCTACACCCCTCCAATTTGGCCCAAAACCCACCAAACTCTGCTCCATCACCTAGAGCGTTCGATCACGATCGCGTGGCCGAAAACCGCACCTCATTTGGACTCTCCTAGCTCCACTTATGCCTATAAATAGGACCCCCCGAATTTCGGATCTCTCCCTCTCCCCGAAACCCTAAATCCCTCTCCGCCGCGCCGGACGTGTCCGACCCGCGCCAGACGTGTCCGATCCGACGCCCGCCGCCGCCACGTGGCTCACGCCACCTCGCCGCCGCCGTGGCCCGGGAGGCCCAGATCGGGCCCCCGCGAGCCCGAGCCGCCTCCTTGCCTCGACCGCCGCCGCCTCTCCCAGCTCCGGTGGGCGCCGCCGCCGCGGGCCACTGCCCGACCGCCGCGCGCCACCATGCCGGCCGCCCCCTCCTCCTCTGTCCGGCCGCTCCGGCCTCCTCCTCGCCGCGCCTCGGTGCTCTGGCCGGCGCACCCCGGCCTCTCCTCGCCCGGTGACCCCTCCTACTCCGGCCGCCGCCGTCCTCAACGCCGGCGAACCTCGGGAGTCGCGCCGGTGAACAGTGATCTCAGATCCAGATCTAGATCCGGTTGACTTTTCTCCTCCGAACCCTAATTTTTGAGCAAACTTTGACCTGTGATATCTCTGCATCCGTAGCTCTGATTTGGACATATAGTATATCAAAATGTTCGTCTCGACGAGTACATCATTTCATTCCATTGCATCATTTTCATTTGAG
Organism: Triticum urartu; assembly: GCF_003073215.2. NCBI lineage: Eukaryota > Viridiplantae > Streptophyta > Magnoliopsida > Poales > Poaceae > Triticum > Triticum urartu. The sequence continues at coordinate 631,680,218 of NC_053023.1, forward strand.
ATCATCTTGATGCCCGAAATGCTATTAGAAGGAGGCTTCGTGAGTTAATTGTCAGATCTGCTAGTTCATCTTAGACTTTTGTCATTTTTGCCATGATTGTTGTGTGCATGATATGCCTGTGAGTCCTTCATATGTTTTGTTAAGCATCTTGTTATCTTTCCAGAGGTGCAACCCATGCATTTTGAGGATGTGTGTGGTGACTTGTGCAAGCTTGCAAAGTGAGGCACCCGGTAAATCAGTTTTCAGGGACTTAGTAGTTTTCACTAAGTCTGGGATTATTTAGTTCATGATGCCATATGTTCTTGCTGTTTCCTAGTGATCCGTGCCCTTTTTGAGGATGATCAGTAAAGGACTTTTTTTTAATATTATTATGCTCTATCCATCCATGTCTTTACTTGCAATTATGGAGCACCCTAGCTTGAGTCAATCGAGCTCTACTTTTGCTTCGTGGTGAATCTGGGCAGATCGTCAACTTGTTTGCGATTTTGCCGATGTTATTGTAGTTGATCCGTGCATGCTATGCCATTGTTCCTGCCATGTCTAGCTTGATTTTTGTGCCTTCTTAATGGATGTATGCTTGCCTTGCCATGACCTGCACCGTAGTGAGTGCATCGAGCTCGTTTACATGCCTTCGTGAGTTAAATTTCAGCATGTCTCAGTTTTCACTAAGTCTGAAAACTGATTGTGTTTTAGCTATGTTCGTGTGCTTGTTAGTATATTTTGTCATCCCTTTTGGCCCCAGGTCACTTAGGATCTTTTGTTAAGCTTGTTTAGTAGCTCCATGCCATGTTCTTCTTTGTCTTAATCAGGTCCTGTAGTATGTTGTTTTGCTGCTCCGAAGAGGGCTTCATGATCTGAAATTTCAGACAAGTGTTAATTTCACTAAGTCTGAAATCTGTTTTGCATTTGCGTTTTTGCCATGCTTGTTTGAACCTCATAATGGATGAATTGGCCGTGGCTCACTGCTAGTCTTTTGTTAAGAATCTTGAATGCTTCCCTGCCATGTATTTTTTTGTCATGTTTGAGTGCTGTAGCATGTTCATTTCATTGCATTTAGAGGCCTACTTGCTGTAAATCGCAGACCGGTGTCAATTTTGAATCGCTTGCCATTTCCAAACCGTAACTCCGATTCCGGCGTTCTTTATATCGCTTTCAAGCGATTTCATCCCATCTTTCCAGTGGCATACTTGTTTTTCCAAGTTCAGGCCAGGTTCATGCATTTCCTGTCATATCTTGCATTTTGCATCCCGCATCGCATCCCGCATAGCATACCATCATTGCATCTTATTGTTTGAGTTTGCACATGGTTGATTGTATCTTTGTTGCTTGTTTGTCTTGTTTGGGTAGAGCCGGGAGACGAGTTCGCTAACGAGGAGCCCGTTGAGTTTGCTTTTGAGGATCCAGTCAACTCTGACAGCTTTGCAGGCAAGATGATCATACCCTCGAAATCACTACTATCTTTGCTATGCTAGTTTGCTCGCTCTTTTTCTATGCCAATGCTATGATGCCTACCTTTTGCTTGTCAGCCTCCCAATTGCCATGTTGAACCTCTAACCCACCATGTCCTAGCAAACCGTTGATTGGCTATGTTACCGCGTTGCTCAGCCCCTCTTATAGCGTTGCTAGTTGCAGGTGAAGATTGGAGCCGTTCCTTGTTGGAACATTTATTTACTTGTTGGGATATCATTATGTTGCTATGTTATCTTAATGCATCTATATACTTGGTAAAGGGTGGAAGGCTCGGCCTCTCGCCTGGTGTTTTGTTCCACTCTTGCCGCCCTAGTTTCCGTCATATCGGTGTTATGTTCCCGGATTTTGCGTTCCTCACGCGGTTGGGTTATAATGGGAACCCCTTGATAGTTCGCCTTGATTAAAGCTTTTCCAGCAATGCCCAACCTTGGTTTTACCATTTGCCACCTAGCCCTTTTCTTTCCCTTGGGTTCTGCAGACTCAAGGGTCATCTTATTTTAACCCCCCCCCCCCGGGGCCAGTGCTCCTCTGAGTGTTGGTCCCACTGAGCGATGTCCGAGGCTACCAGGGGCAACTCTGTGCTGGCTTACCCGACGTCTGGCTCATCTGAGTGTGCCCTGAGAACGAGATATGTGCAGCTCCTATCGGGATTTGTCGGCACATTCGGGCGGTGTTGCTGGTCTTGTTTTAACCTGTTTAAGTGTCTTGTTGTACCGGGATACCGAGCCTGATCGGAACGTCTCGGGTGGAGGTCTATTCCTTCGTTGACCGTGAGAGCTTGTCATGGGCTAAGTTGGGACTCCCCTGCAGGGATTGAACTTTCAAAAGCCATGCCCACGGTTATGGGCAGATGGGAATTTGTTAATGTCCGGTTGTAGATAACTTAAACATAAACTTAATTAAAATAAATCAATCGTGTGTGTTACCGTGATGGCCCCTTCTCGGCGGAGTCCGGGAAGTGGACACGGTGTTGGAGTAATGCTTGCGTAGGTTGTTCCTCTAGATTCTCGCTCGCGCTTTGCCTCCTCTTCTCGCTCTCTTTTGCGAATAAGTTTAGCCACCATATATGCTAGTCCTTGCTGCAGCTCCACATATATTTGCCCTACCCCTTCCTATAAGCTTAAATAGTTTTGATCGCGAGGGTGCGAGATTGCTGAGTCCCTGTGGCTCACAGATTCCTACTATACCAGATGCAGGTCCAGGTGATTCCGCTCCAGGTGACGAGTACGAGCTCAAGTGGGAGTTCGACGAGGACTCTCAGCGTTACTATGTCTCTTTTCCTGATGATCAGTAGTGGTGTCCAGTTGGGGTTTGATCGGGACCGTGTCGCATGTTGGGTTTTCTTCTATTTTGGCGCCGTAGTCGGGCCATGAGTGTTTGGATGATGTATGTTATTTATGTACTTTGATGTGACCGTGGCGAGTGTAAGCCAACTATGTATCTCCCCTTTTATTCTATATATTACATGGGATGTTGTGATGATTGCCTAACTTGCGACATTGCTTTCAATGCGGTTATGTCTCTAAGTCGTGCCTCGACACGTGGGAGCTATAGCCGCATCGAGGGCGGTACAACTAGGTACTCTATTTAAGTATAGACATGTCCCCAAAGAGGTAAAGATATGCAATGAATTCTAAGATTTCCTTCCTTAGATGTCTTTCTCCCCCTGAATCTTATATGGGATACTGGGAGAAGGCAGGGACAAGAAAATCAGAGCAAAACGAGAAAAACAGCACAAAGTAATCATAACATATACTAACATGCCTTTCCCCTCTTAAAGACATGTGACTTCTCTCCTCTTGAATACCAGGCATCTGGGGTCTCTCTCCCTTTGATGTGATTAAGCTTTGATGGGATCTCTTTCTCCACCTTTGATGTCAATTTCTAAGAAGGGATCTTCTGGAGTGTGAGTCGAATAGGTTTGGTCCTTGAGTACATAACAAAGCAACATATAGAATGTGATGCAGGTAGAGGACAAGAATCATTGAGTGGAGCTGGAACAGATATGCAGGATGCAAATGGCAAAGTGTCTCCTCAGCATTGAAATCGGTGACACCGAGTGTTTTCTTCGGGTGGCACGAGTAGTTCGAATTAGACCAAAAAAGACAAACCGGTGAGGCTGAGTTCAATATAGAGAGAAAAGAGTTGTCATCTCAGCTCACTAGGCAAATAAGATCTCACAAAGATTTGCAAGGAATTAAATGAAAGATTTGCAATGGATTGGATGCATGGAAAGCAAAAATGAACAGAGAAATTAAAGAAATATAGATGAAGTTTTTTGATTAAAGAAGGGGAACAAATATGCAAGAGATAAATGCAAGGACACAAGGAAACACTACAGAACTTCATCTAGAATTGGTCGGCGACAAAGTCACCTATGTTAGAGTATATTTATTGAGGAGTCAAGTGATAACACTTGATCGTAGGTCATACTCATCGTTTAAGCTCAAAATGGGGTACAATTTCATTTAAGCATTTTGATTGTACTTGCATCTTTCTTGATCTGCTTTGACCCATGACCTTGGGGGTAAAGCTTCTCTAAGATGGAATGACACATACCTTGGGTGGTGGTGTTGAACTTGATCATGTAGTTGAACTTGTGTGGGATGCTCAAGGTTGATGTAGCTCATCAATGAGTTGGGAGCACCGCTTGTAGTTTGAGTTCTTCTACCTACATTGGTTAGTTTTGCAAGGAAGAGCACAATGACAATCATTAAATTTGATACCAAATGAAATTTGATATAGAAAAATTGTCAAAGGATATGTTGAAAGGATTCATGCTTCCTTGTCTTCAACCACCATATTGTAGAGACTTGGTGATGTAGAGATTGCTCAAGATGTGAGTGTTTTGTAATCTCATAGATTTAGATTCATCCAAGTACCTACAAGGGTTAGATAGCATGCAAGGGTGCAAGTATATATCCAAGACATATGATCATCATCATAAGAGAAATATCAAGGATTAGTCATAGGCTCATGCCTTGCATGTATCCAAATGGGTTTCTACTCCAAGTTTGAGGCATCAATGATGTTCAATTCACCTCTCAAACGGCAAAATACTTTCTCATCAAGCGGTTTGGTGAATATATCCGCCAATTGCTTATCAGTACGAACATGCTTAAGATCAATGTCCCCTTTTGCAACATGATCTCGAATGAAATGATGAAGAACTTCAATATGCTTAGTTCGAGAATGTTGCATGGGATTGTGAGCAATCTTAATAGCACTTTCTTTCTCACAAAGCAATGGAACATGTTTCACATATATAGATCCCATAATATTTAGGAGTTTGGGTCATCCAAAGTAATTGAGCACAACATGAACCGGCGGCAATGTATTCCGCTTCAGCGGTAGATAAGGATACCGAGTTTTGTTTCTTGGAGGACCAAGACACAAGAGATCTACCAAGTAATTGACAAGTACCCGAAGTGGACTTTCTATCAACCTTGTCACCGGCATAGTCCGAGTCGGAATAGCCAACAAGACAAAAGATGACCCCTTAGGATACCAAATGCCAAAATTTGGTGTATGAATTAAGTATCTCACTATCCTTTTCACAACTTAAGATGACATTCTTTGGGGGCCGCTTAATGATACGTCCATTTTGCATCATGCTTTTATATCGATATTTATTACATTATGGGTTGTTATTACACATTATGTCACAATACTTATGCCTATTCCCTCTTATTTTACAAGGTTTACATGAAGAGGGAGAATGCCAGTAGCTGGGATTCTGGGCTGGAAAAGGAGCAAATATTAGAGACCTATTCTGCACAGCTCCAAAAGTCCTGAAACTGCACGGAAGTTATTTCCAGAATATATAAAAACTACTGGGCGCAAGAAGTACTAGAGGAGGGCCCACCAGCCACGAGGGTGGGGGCGTGCCCTACCCCCTGGGCGCGCCCCCTGCCTTGTGGGCCCCCTGGTGGCCCTCCGATACCCATCTTCTACTATATGAGGTCTTTCGTCCAAGAAAAATTATAAGCAAGCTTTCGGGACGAGACTCCGCCGCCACGAGGCGGAACCAATCTAGGGCTCCGACGGAGCTGTTCTACCAGGGAAACTTCCCTCCGGGAGGGGGAAATCATCACCATCGTCATCACCAACGATCCTCTCATCGGGAGGGGGTCAATCTCCATCAACATCTTCACCAGCACCATCTCATCTCAAACCCTAGTTCATCTCTTGTATCCAATCTTTGTATCCAAACCTTAGATTGGTACCTGTGGGTTGCTAGTAGTGTTGATTACTCCTTTTAGTTGATGCTAGTTGGTTTACTTGGTGGAAGATCATATGTTCAGATCCATTATGCATACTAATACCCCTCTGATTATGAACATGAATAATCTTTGTGAGTAGTTACGTTTGTTCCTGAGGACATGGGAGAAGTCTTGTTATTAGTAGTCATGTGAATTTGGTATTCGTTCGATATTTTGATGAGATGTATGTTGTCATCCCTCTAGTGGTGTCATGTGAACGTCGACTACATGACACCACCATTTTTTGGGCCTAGAGGGAGGCATTGGGAAGTAATAAGTAGATGATGGGTTGCTAGAGTGATAGAAGCTTAAACCCTAGTTTATGCGTTGCTTCGTAAGGGGCTGATTTGGATCCATATGTTTCATGCTATGGTTAGGTTTACCTTAATACTTCTGTTGTAGTTGCGGATGCTTGCAATGGGGGTTAATCATAAGTGGGATGCTTGTCCAAGTAAGGACAGCACCCAAGCACCGTTCCACCCACATATCAAATTATCAAAGTACCGAACGCGAATCATATGAACGTGATGAAAACTAGCTTGACGATAATTCCCATGTGTCCTCGGGAGCGCTTTTCTCTATATAAGAAATTGTCCAGGCTTGTCCTTTGCTACAAAAAGGATTGGGCCATATTTCTGCACTTTATTTACACTTGTTACTTGTTACTCGTTACCAATTACCTTATCACAAAACTATCTATTACCAATAATTTCAGTGCTTGCAGAGAATACCTTGTTGAAAACCGCTTATCATTTCCTTCTGCTCCTCGTTGGGTTCGACACTCTTACTTATCGAAAGGACTACGATAGATCCCCTATACTTGTGAGTCATCAAGACTCTTTTCTAGCGCTGTTGCCGAGGAGTGAAGTGCCTTTGGTAGGTGGAATTTGGTAAGGAAAAATTTATATAGTCTGCTGAAATTTACTATCACTTGTTACTATGGAAAGTAATCCTTTGAGGGGCTTGTTCGAGGTATCTTCACCCCGACTGGTAGATCAAATAGTTGCTCCTCAACCTACTGGACCTACTGAAAATGAAAATGTTTACTTCGAAATTCCTTCGGGTATGATAGAGAAACTGCTAGCTAATCCTTTTGCAGGAGATGGAACATTGCATCCCGACTTACACTTAATCTATGTGGATGAAGTTTGTGGATTATTTAAGCTTGCAGGTATGCCCAATGATGTTATCAAGAAGAAGGTCTTCCCTTTATCTTTGAAGGGAGATGCCTTGACATGGTATAGGCTATGTGATGATATGGGATCATGGGACTACAAACGGTTGAAATTGGAATTCCATCAGAAGTTTTATCCTATGCATCTTGTTCATCGTGATCGTAATTATATATATAATTTTTGACCTCACGAAGGAGATAGCATCACTCAAGCTTGGGGGAAGCCTAAGTCAATGTTATATTCATGCCCCAATCATGATCTCTCAAGAGGAATGATTATTCAAAAAATTTATGCTCAGCTTTCTCACAACAATCGCTCCATGCTCGATACTTCTTGTACTGGTTCCTTTATGATGAAGACTATTGAATTCAAATGGAATTTATTGGAGAGAATTAAACGCAACTCCGAAGATTGGGATCTCGACGAAGGTAAGGAGTCAGGTATAACACCTAAGTTTGATTCTGTTAAATCTTTTATGGATACCGATGTTTTCCGTAAATTTAGCACTAAATATGGACTTGACTCTGAGATAGTAGCTTCTTTCTGTGAATCCTTTGCTACTCATGTTGATCTCCCTAAGGAGAAGTGGTTTAAATATAATCCTCCCATTGAAACAAAAGTAGTTGCACCTATTAAAGTTGAAGAAAAAACTATCACTTATGATGATCCTGTTGTTCCCACTACTTATGTTGAGAAACCACCTTTCCCTGTTAGAATAAAGGATCATGCTAAAGCTTCAACTATGGTTCGTAAAAATAATATTAGAACTTATACACCTCCTGAGCAAGTTAAAGTTGAACCTAATATTGCTATTGTTAAAGATCTCTTGGCTGATAATATCGATGGGCATGTTATTTATTTCTGTGATGAGACTGCTAGAATTGCTAAACCTGGTGCTAAAGATAAACATAGACATGTGGTAGGCATGCCTGTTATTTCTGTTAAAATAGGAGATCATTGTTATCATGGCTTGTGTGATATGGGTGCTAGTGCTAGTGCAATACCTATTTCCTTATACAAAGAAATTATGCATGATATTACACCAGCTGAGATAGAAGATATCGATGTTACCATTAAGCTTGCTAATAGAGATACTATTTCACCAATTGGGATTGTTAGAGACGTTGAAGTCTTGTGTGGGAAGGCTAAATATCCCGCTGATTTCCTTGTTCTTGGTTCCCCTCAAGATAGCTTTTGTCCCATTATATTTGGTAGACCCTTCTTGAATACTGTTAATGCTAAGATAGATTGCAAGAAGGATGTTGTTACTATTGGTTTGGATGATATGTCTCATGAGTCTAACTTCTCTAAATTTCGTAGACAACTCCGTGATGAGGAATTACCTAGTAAAGATGAAATTATTGGTCTTGCTTCTATTGCCGTGCATCCTACTGATCCCTTAGAACAATATTTACTAGACCATGAAAATGATCTGTTCATGAATGAAAGAAGGGAAATATATGAAGTATTCTTTAAACAGGGACCTATTTTGGAACACAACCTACCTATTGAAATCCTAGGGGATCCTCCTCCACCCAAGGGTGATCCCGTGTTTGAGCTTAAACCATTACCTGATACTCTTAAATATGCTTATCTTGGTGAAAAGAAGATATATCCTGTTATTATTAGTGCTAACCTTTCAGAGAAGGAGGAAGAAAAATTATTGAAAACTCTGAAGAAGCACCGCGCTGCTATTGGATATACTCTTGATGATCTTAAAGGCATTAGTCCCACTCTATGTCAACACAAAATAAATTTGGAGAAAGACGCCAAACCAGTTATTGTTTGCTACCTCTTGAGCACTGCGTTGGTTTTCCCCAAAGAGGAATGGATGATGCAGCAAAGTAGCGTAAGTATTTCCCTCAGTTTTTGAGAACCAAGATATCAATCTAGTAGGAGCCTACGCGCCAGTCCCTCGTACCTGCACAAAACAAATAAATCCTCGTAACCAATGCGATAATGGGTTGTCAATCCCTACATGACCACTTATGAAAGTGAGATCTGATAGATATGATAAGATAATTTTTTTGGTATTTTTGTGATAAAGATGCAGAGTAAAATAAAAGAAAAGGAAATAACTGAGTATTGGGAGATTAATATGATAAAGATAGACCCGGGGGCCATAGTTTTCACTAGTGGCTTCTCTCGAGAGCATAAGTACTCTACGGTGGGTGAACAAATTACTGTTGAGCAATTGACAGAATTGAGCATAGTTATGAGAATATCTAGGTATGATCATGTATATAGGCATCACATCCGAGACAAGTAGACCGACTCCTGCCTGCATCTACTAATATTACTCCACTCATCGACCGCTATCGAGCATGCATCTAGAGTATTAAGTTAAAAACAGAGTAACACCTTAAGCAAGATGACATGATGTAGAGGGATAAACTCATGCAATATGATGAAAACCCCATCTTGTTATCCTCGATGGCAACAATATAATACGTGCCTTGCTGCCCGTACTGTCACTCGGAAAGGACACCGCAAGATTGAACCCAAAGCTAAGCACTTCTCCCATTGCAAGAAAGATCAATCTAGTAGGCTAAACCAAACTGATAATTCAAAGAGACTTGCAAAGATAACCAATCATACATAAAAGAATTCAGAGAAGATTCAAATATTATTCATAGATAGACTTGATCATAAACCCACAATTCATCGGTCTCAACAAACACACCGCACAAAGAAGATTACATCGGATAGTTCTCCACAAGAGAGGGGGAGAACACTGTATTGAGATCAAAAAAGAGAGAAGAAGCCATCTAGCTACTAACTATGGACCCGTAGGTCTGAGGTAAACTACTCACACTTCATCAGAAGGGCTATGGTGTTGATGTAGAAGCCCTCCGTGATCGATGCCCCCTCCGACGGAGCTCCGGAACAGGCCCCAAGATGGGATCTCATGGATACAGAAAGTTGCGGTGGTGGAATTAGGTTTTTGGCTCCGTATCTGATCGTTTGGGGGTACGTAGGTATATACAGGAGGAAGGAGTACGTCGGTGGAGCAACAGGGGGCCCACGTGGGTGGAGGGCCCGCCTGGGGGGTAGGTGCGCCCCTACCTCGTGGCCTCCTCTTTTGTGTCTTGACGTAGGGTCCAAGTCTCCTAGGTCTTGTTTGTTGAGAAAATCACGTTCCCGAAGGTTTCATTCCATTTGGACTCCGTTTGATATTCCTTTTCTTCAAAACCCTAAAACAGGCAAAAAACAGCAATTCTGGGTTGGGCCTCCAGTTAATAGGTTAGTCCCAAAAATAATATAAAAGTTGATAATAAAGCCCAATAATGTCCAAAACCGTAGATAATATAGCATGGAGCAATCAAAAATTATAGATACGTTGGAGACGTATCAAGCATCCCCAAGCTTAATTCCTGCTCGTCCTCGAGTAGGTAAATGATAAAAACAGAATTTTTGATGCGAAGTGCTACTTGGCATAATTTTAATGTAATTCTTCTTAATTGTGGTACGAATATTCAGATCCGAAAGATTCAAGACAAAAGTTCATATTGACATAGAAATAATAATACTTCAAGCATACTAACAAAGCAATTATGTCTTCTCAAAATAACATGGCCAAAGAAAGTTCATCCCTACAAAATCATATAGTTTAGTCATGCTCCATTTTCGTCACACAAGAATGCTCTCATCATGCACAACCCCGATGACAAGCCAAGCAATTGTTTCATACTTTAGTAATCTCAAACCTATAAACTTTCCCGCAATATATGAGCGCGGGCCATGGACATAGCACTATGGGTGGAATAGAATATAATGAGGGGGTTATGTGGAGAAGACAAAAAGGAGAAAGTCTCATATCAACGAGGCTAATAAATGGGCTATGGAGATGCCCACCGATTGATGTTAATGCAAGGAGTAGGGATTGCCATGCAACGGATGCACTAGAGCTATAAATGTATGAAAGCGCAACAAAAGAAACTAAGTGGGTGTGCATCCAACTTGCTTGCTCACGAAGACCTAGGGCGCTTGAGGAGGCCCATTATTGGCATATACAAGCCAAGTTCTATAATATATGAAAGTGACAAAACAAGAGACTCTCTATCATGAAGATTACGGTGCTACTTTGAAGCACAAGTGTGGCAAAGGATAGTAACATTGTCCCTTCTCTCTTTTTCTCTCATTTTCCTTTTTTTGGGCCTTCTCTTTTTTATGGCCTTTCTCTTTTTTTGGGGCCTTCTCCTTTTTTGGCCTTTCTTCCTTCCTTTTTTATAATTCCTCACTTGGGACAATACTCTAGAAAATGATGATCATCACACTTCTATTTATTTACAACTCAATGATTACAACTCGATACTAGAACAAAATATGACTCTATATGAATGCCTCCGGTGGTGTACCAGGATATGCAATGGACCAAGAGTGACATGTATGAAAGAATTATGAATGGTGGCTTTGCCACAAATACTATGTCAACTACATGATCATGCTAAGCAATATGACAATGATGAATGTGTCATGATAAATGGAATGGTGGAAAGTTGCATGGCAATATATCTCGGAATGGCTATGGAAATGCAATAATAGGTAGGTATGGTGGCTGTTTTGAGGAAGATATAAGGAGGTTTATGTGTGAAAGAGTGTATCATATCACGGGGTTTGGATGCACCGGCGAAGTTTGCGCCAACTCTGAATGTGAGAAAGGGCAATGCACGGTACCGAAGAGGCTAGCAAGGATGGAAGGGTGAGAGTGCGTATAATCCATGGACTCAACATTAGTCATAAAGAACTCACATACTTTTTGCAAAAATCTACAAGTCATCAAAAACATCGGCACTACGCGCATGCTCCTAGGGGGATAGATTGGTAGGAAAAGACCATCGCTCGTCCCCGACCGCCACTCATAAGGAGGACAATCAAATAACACCTCATGTTTCAAATTTGTTACATAACGTTTACCATACGTGCATGCTACAGGACTTGCAAACTTCAACACAAGCATTTCTCAATTTCACAACTACTCAACTAGTACGACTTTGATATTGTTACCTCCATATCTCAAAACAATCATCAAGCATCAAACTTCTCTTAGTATTCAAAACACTCGTAAGAAAATTTTACTAATATTGAATACCTAGCATATTAGGATTTTAAGTAAATTACCATGCTATTTAAGACTCTCAAAATAATCTAAGTGAATCATGAGAGATCAATAGTTTCCATAAAACAAATCCACCACCGTGCTCTAAAAGATATAAGTGAAGTACTAGAGCAAAACTATATAACTCAAAAGAAATAAGCGAAGCACATAGAGTATTCTACCAAAATCCAAATCATGTATGGCTCTCTCAAAAGTTGTGTACAGCAAGGATGATTGTGGTAAACTAAAAAGTAAATAATCAAATCATACAAGACGCTCCAAGTAAAACACATATCATGTGGCGAATAAAAATATAGCTCCAGGTAAAGTTACCGATAGAAGTAGACGAAAGAGGGGATGCCTTCCGGGGCATCCCCAAGCTTTGGCTTTTAGGTGTCCTTAGATTATCTTGGGGGTGCCATGGGCATCCCCAAGATTAGGCTCTTTCCACTCCTTGTTCCATAATCCATCAAATCTTTACCCAAAACTTGAAAACTTCACAACACAAAACTTAAAGTAGAAAATCTCGTGAGCTCCGTTAGCGAAAGAAAACAAAAGACCACTTCAAGGTACTATAATGAACTCATTATTTATTTATATTGGTGTTATACCTAATGTATTCCAACTTCTCTATGGTTTATAAACTATTTTACTAGCCATAGATTCATCAAAATAAGCAAACAACACATGAAAAACAGAATCTGTCAAAAATAGAACAGTCTGTAGTAATCTATAGCTAGTGCAAGATCTGGAACCCCAAAAATTCTAAAATAAATTGATGGGAGTGAGGAATTGATCTATTAATCATCTTAAAAAATAATTAACTAAATATAACTTTCCAAATAAAAATGAAAGCAGTTCTCGTGAGCGCTAAAGTTTCTGTTTTTTTACAGCAAGTGTAACAAGACTTTCCCCAAGTCTTCCCAACGGTTCTACTTGGCACAAACACTAATTAAACACAAAAAACACAACCAAAACAGAGGCTAGATAAATTATTTATTACTAAACAGGAGCAAAAAATTAAGGAATAAAAATAAAATTGGGTTGCCTCCCAACCAGCGCTATCGTTTAACGCTCCTAGCTAGGCATAACAAGCAAGGATAGATCTAGGTATTGCCATCTTTGGTAGGCAATCCATAAGTGGCTCTCATAATAGATTCATAAGGTAATTTAATTTTATTTCTAGGAAAGTGTTCCATGCCTTTCCTTAATGGAAATTGGAATCTAATATTTCCTTCCTTCATATCAATAATTGCACCAATCGTTCTAAGGAAAGGTCTACCAAGACTAATAGGACTTGAAGGATTGCAATCTATGTCAAGAACAATAAAATCTACGGGCACATAATTCCTATTCGCAACAATAAGAACATCATTAATTCTTCCCATAGGTTTCTTAATAGTGGAATCCGCAAGGTGCAAGTTTAAAGAGCAATCATCAAAATCACGGAAACCTAACAAATCACACAAAGTCTTTGGAATCGTGGAAACACTAGCACCCAAATCACATAAAGCATAGCATTAATGATCTTTAATTTTAATTTTAATAGTTGGTTCCCACTCATCATAAAGCTTTCTAGGGATAGAAATTTCCAATTCAAGTTTTTCTTCATAAGATTGCATCAAGGCATCAACGATATGTTTAGTAAACGCTTTATTTTAACTATAAGCATGATGAGAATTTAGCATGGATTGCAACAAGGAAATACAATCAATCAAAGAGCAATTTTCATAGTTAAATTCCTTGAAATCCATAATAGTGGGTTTAGCAACATCTAGGGTTTTAATTTCTTCAATCCCACTTTTATCAATTTTAGCATCAAGATCAACAAATCCGAATTCTTGGAACGCCTTCTAGGTAAAGGTGGATCATATTCAGTCCCATCATTATTATGATTCATATTGCGAAACAAAGATTTAATAGGGGACACATCAATAAGTTTTAGATCTTCATCTTTATTTTCATAGGAACTAGAAGAACACACTCTTATAAAGGCATCTTTCTTAGCACGCATCCTAGTGGTTCTTTCTTTGCACTCATCAATGGAAATTCTCATGGCTTTGAGAGACTCATTGACATCATGCTTAGGTGGAATAGATCTAAGTTTCAAAGAATCAACATCAAGAGAAATTCTATCAACGTTCCTAGCCAACTCATCAATCTTAAGCAATTTTTCTTCAATCAAAGCATTAAAATTCTTTTGTGGAGTAATAAATTCTTTAATATTAGATTCAAAATCAGAGGGCATCTTATTATAATTTCCATAAGAAATGTTGTAGGAATTACCATAATTATTAGAGGGATTACTAGGATAAGGCCTAGGATTAAAATTTCCTCTATACGTGTTGTTACCAAAATTGTTCCTACCAACAAAATTCACATCCATAGATTCATTATTATTCTCAATCAAAGTAGACAAGGGCATATCATTAGGATCAGAAGAAACACTCTTACTAGCAAGTAATTTCATAAGTTCATCCATCTTTCCACTCAAAACATTAATTTCTTCTATCGCATGCACCTTTTTATTAGTAGATCTTTCAGTATGCCATTGAGAATAATTAACCATAATATTATCTAGGAGTTTAGTAGCTTCTCCTAAAGTGATTTCCATAAAAGTGCCTCCCGCGGCCGAATCTAAAAGATTTCTAGAAGCAAAATTCAATCCGGCATAATTTTTTTGTATAATCATCCACAAATTTAAACCATGAGTAGGGCAATTACGTATCATTAGTTTCATTCTCTCCCAAGCTTGTGCAACATGTTCATGATCAAGTTGCTTAAAATTCATAATATCATTTCTAAGAGAGATGATCTTAGCGGGAGGAAAATACTTAGAGATAAAAGCATCTTTGCACTTATTCCATGAATCAATACTATTTTTAGGCAAACACGAAAACCAGGCTTTAGCACGATCTCTAAGCGAAAAAGGAAATAGCTTCAATTTAACAATATCATTATCCACATCTTTCTTCTTTTGCATATCACACAAATCAACGAAGCTATTTAGATGGGTAGCGGCATCTTCACTAGGAAGGCCGGAAAACTGATCTTTCATGACAAGATTCAGCAAAGCAGTATTAATTTCACAAGATTCAGCATCGGTAAGAGGAGCAATCGAAGTGCTAATAAAATCATTGTTGTTGGTATTGGTGAAGTCACACAATTTAGTATTATCTTGAGCCATCGTGACAAGCAAGCAAACTAACACACAAGCAAACAAAAAGCAAGCAGCCAAAAAGAGGCAAATAGAGAAAGAGAGGGAGGATAGAGAGAGAACGGGCGAATAAAATAGCAAGGGTGAAGTGGGGGAGAGGAAAACGAGAGGCAAATGGCAAATAATGTAATGCGGGAGATAAGGGTATGTGATGGGTACTTGGTATATTGACTTTTGCGTAGACCTCCCCGGCAACGGCGCCAGAAATCCTTCTTGCTACCTCTTGAGCACTGCGTTGGTTTTCCCTGAAGAGGAAGGGATGATGCAGCAAAGTAGCGTAAGTATTTCCCTCAGTTTTTGAGAACCAAGGTATCAATCCAGTAGGAGGCTACGTGCGAGTCCCTTGTACCTGCACAACACAAATAAATTCTCGCAACCAACGCGAATAGGGGTTGTCAATCCCTACACGGCCACTTACGAGAGTGAGATCTGATAGATATGATAAGATAATATTTTTGGTATTTTTGTGATAAAGATGCAAAGTAAAATAAAGGCAAAGTAAAAAAGCAAAGTAAATAACTAAGTAGTAGGAGATTAATATGATAAAGATAGACCCGGGGCCATAGGTTTCACTAGTGGCTTCTCTCGAGAGCATAAATATTCTACGGTGGGTGAACAAATTACTGTTCGAGCAATTGATATAAAAGTGCATAATTATGAGAATATCTAGGCATGATCATGTATATAGGCATCACGTCCGCTACAAGTAGATGATACGTCTCCAATGTATCTATAATTTTTGATTGCTCCATGCTATAGTTCATCACGAAGTTCTAGTAACTTGGTGATAGTGACTAGAGAACTCTGTCAATCACTATCTTATCTGGAAGATTAACTCCCACTCGATTCAAGCGATTGTAGTACTCAGACATTCTGAGCACATACTCACTGGTTGAGCTATTCTCCTCCATCTTGTTGGCAAAATACTTGTCAGGGATCTCATACCTCTCGACCCGGGCATGAGTCCAAAATACCAATTTCAGCCCTTGGAACATCTTATATGCTCCGTGGCATTCAAAACGTTTTTGAAGTCCGGGTTCTAAGCCATAAAGCATGGCGCACTAAACTATCAAGTAGTCATCATACCGAGCTTGCCAAATGCTCATAACATGTGCATCTGCTCCTGCAATAGGTGTCACCTAGCGGTGTATCAAGGACATAATTCTTCTGTGCAGCAATGAGGATAATCCTTAGATCACGGAGCTAGTCCGCATCATTTCTACTAACATCTTTCAACATAGTTTTCTCTAGGAACATATCATAAATAAAAAGGGGAAGCTATACGCGAGCAATTGATCTACAACATAGATATGCAAATACTATCAGGACTAAGTTCATGATAAATTAAAGTTCAATTAATCATATTACTTAAGAACTCCCACTTAGATAGACATCCCTCTAATCATCTAAGTGATCACGTGATCCATATCAACTAAACCATGTCCGATAATCACGTGAGATGGAGTAGTTTTCAATGGTGAACATCACTATGTTGATCATTTCTACTATATGATTCACGCTCGACCTTTCGGTCTCAGTGTTCCGAGGCCATATCTGTATATGCTAGGCTCATCAAGTTTAACCCGAGTATTCTTCTTGTGCAAAACTGGCCGGCACCCATTGTACATGAACGTAGATCTTAGCACACCCGATCATCACATGGTGTCTCGGCACGACGAACTGTAGGAACGGTGCATACTCAGGGAGAACACTTATACCTTGAAATTTAGTGAGAGATCATCTTATAATGCTACCGTCGTACTAAGCAAAATAAGATGCATAAAGGATAAACATCACATGCAATCAAATAAGTGATATGATATGGCCATCATCATCTTGTGCCTTTTGATCTCCATCTCCAAAGCACCGTCATGATCACCATCGTCACCGGCTTGACGCCTTGATCTCCATCGAAGCATTGTTGTCGTCTCTCCAATTATTGCTTCCACGACTATCACTACAACTTAGTGATAAAGTAAAGCAATACATGGCGATCGCATTTCATACAATAAAGCGACAACCATATGGCTCCTATAGTTGCTACCTCTTGAGCACTGCGTTGGTTTTCCCTTGAAGAGGAAAGGGTGATGCAGCAAAGTAGCGTAAGTATTTCCCTCAGTTTTTGAGAACCAATCCAGTAGGAGACTACACGCAAGTCCCTCGTACCTACACAAACAAATAAGAACCTCGCAACCAACGCGATAAAGGGGTTGTCAATCCCTTCACGGTCACTTACGAGAGTGAGATCTGATAGAGATAATAATAATAAGATAAATATTTTTGGTATTTTTATGATATAGATTGAAAGTAAAGATTGCAAAATAAACGGTGCCGGAAATAGCTAGTTGACGGGAGATTAATATAATAGAGAATAGTCCCAGGGGCCATAGGTTTCACTAGTGGCTTCTCTCAAGATAGCATAAGTATTACGGTGGGTGAACAAATTACTGTCGAGCAATTGATAGAAAAGTGCATAATTATGAGAATATCTAGGCATGATCATGTATATAGGCATCACAACTATCAAGTAGTCATCATACCGAGCTTGCCAAATGCTCATAACGTGTGCATCTGCTCCTGCAATAGGTGTCACCTAGCGGTGTATCAAGGACATAATTCTTCTGTGCAGCAATGAGGATAATCCTTAGATCACGGAGCTAGTCCGCATCATTTCTACTAACATCTTTCAACATAGTTTTCTCTAGGAACATATCATAAATAAAAAGGGGAAGCTATACGCGAGCAATTGATCTACAACATAGATATGCAAATACTATCAGGACTAAGTTCATGATAAATTAAAGTTCAATTAATCATATTACTTAAGAACTCCCACTTAGATAGACATCCCTCTAATCATCTAAGTGATCACGTGATCCATATCAACTAAACCATGTCCGATAATCACGTGAGATGGAGTAGTTTTCAATGGTGAACATCACTATGTTGATCATTTCTACTATATGATTCACGCTCGACCTTTCGGTCTCAGTGTTCCGAGGCCATATCTGTATATGCTAGGCTCATCAAGTTTAACCCGAGTATTCTTCTTGTGCAAAACTGGCCGGCACCCATTGTACATGAACGTAGATCTTAGCACACCCGATCATCACATGGTGTCTCGGCACGACGAACTGTAGGAACGGTGCATACTCAGGGAGAACACTTATACCTTGAAATTTAGTGAGAGATCATCTTATAATGCTACCGTCGTACTAAGCAAAATAAGATGCATAAAGGATAAACATCACATGCAATCAAATAAGTGATATGATATGGCCATCATCATCTTGTGCCTTTTGATCTCCATCTCCAAAGCACCGTCATGATCACCATCGTCACCGGCTTGACGCCTTGATCTCCATCGAAGCATTGTTGTCGTCTCTCCAATTATTGCTTCCACGACTATCACTACAACTTAGTGATAAAGTAAAGCAATACATGGCGATCGCATTTCATACAATAAAGCGACAACCATATGGCTCCTACAGTTGCTACCTCTTGAGCACTGCGTTGGTTTTCCCTTGAAGAGGAAAGGGTGATGCAGCAAAGTAGCGTAAGTATTTCCCTCAGTTTTTGAGAACCAATCCAGTAGGAGACTACACGCAAGTCCCTCGTACCTACACAAACAAATAAGAACCTCGCAACCAACGCGATAAAGGGGTTGTCAATCCCTTCACGGTCACTTACGAGAGTGAGATCTGATAGAGATAATAATAATAAGATAAATATTTTTGGTATTTTTATGATATAGATTGAAAGTAAAGATTGCAAAATAAACGGTGCCGGAAATAGCTAGTTGACGGGAGATTAATATAATAGAGAATAGTCCCAGGGGCCATAGGTTTCACTAGTGGCTTCTCTCAAGATAGCATAAGTATTACGGTGGGTGAACAAATTACTATCGAGCAATTGATAGAAAAGTGCATAATTATGAGAATATCTAGGCATGATCATGTATATAGGCATCACGTCCGCTACAAGTAGATGATACGTCCCAACGTATCTATAATTTTTGATTGCTCCATGCTATATTATCTACTGTTTTGGACATTATTGGGCTTTATTATCCACTTTTATATTATTTTTGGGACTAACCTATTAACCGGAGGCCCAGCCCAGAATTGCTGTTTTTTTTTGCCTATTTTAGGGTTTCGAAGAAAAGGAATATCAAACGGAGCCAAAACCCTAATTCCACCATCGTAACTTTCTGTATCCACGAGATCCCATCTTGGGGCCTGTTCTGGAGCTCCGCCGGAGGGGGCATCCATCACGGAGGGCTTCTACATCAACACCATAGCCTCTCCGATGAAGTGTGAGTAGTTTACCTCAGACCTTCGGGTCTATAGTTATTAGCTAGATGGCTTCTTCTTTATTTTTGGATCTCAATACAATGTTCTCCCCCTCTCTTGTGGAGATCTATTCGATGTAATCTTCTTTTTGCGGTGTGTTTGTTGAGATCGATGAATTGTGGGTTTATGATCAATATTATCTATGAACAATATTTGAATCTTCTCTGAATTCTTTTATGTATGATTGGTTATCTTTGCAAGTCTCTTCGAATTATCAGTTTGGTTTGGCCTACTAGATTGATCTTTCTTGCAATGGGAGAAGTGCTTAGCTTTGGGTTCAATCTTGCGGTGTCCTTTCCCAGTGATAGTAGGGGCAGCAAGGCACATATTGTATTGTTGCCATCGACGATAACAAGATGGGTTTTTTTAATCATATTGCATGAATTTATCCCTCTACATCATTTCATCTTGCTTAAGGCGTTACTCTGTTTTCATGAACTTAATACTCTAGATGCATGCTGGATAGCGGTCGATGAGTGGAGTAATAGTAGTAGATGCAGGCAGGAGTCGATCTACTTGTCTCGGATGTGATGCCTATATACATGAAAATGCCTAGATATTCTCATAACTATGCTCAATTCTGTCAATTGCTCAACAGTAATTCGTTCACCCATCGTAAGATACTTATGCTCTTGAGAGAAGCCACTAGTGAAACCTATGGCCCCCGGGTCTATCTTCATCATATTAATCTTCCAATACTTAGTTATTTCCTTTGCTTTTTACTTTGCTTTTTATTTTACTTTGCATCTTTATCACAAAAATACCAAAAAAATTATCTTATCATATCTATCAGATCTCACTCTTGTAAGTGACCATGAAGGGATTGACAAGCCCTTATCGCGTTGGTTGCGTGGAGTTATTTGTTTTGTGCAGGTACGAGGGACTCGCACGTAGCCTCCTACTGGATTGATACGTTCGTTCTCAAAAACTAAGGGAAATACTTATGCTACTTTGCTGCATCATCCTTTCCTCTTCAAGGAAATCCAACGCAGTGCTCAAGAGGTAGCAGAGAAGATTTCTAGCGCCGTTGCCGGGGAGTCTACGCAAAAGTCAGTATACCAAGTACCCATCACATACCCTTATCTCCCGCATTACATTATTTGCCATTTGCCTCTCGTTTTTCTCTCCCCCACTTCACCCTTGCTGTTTTATTCTCCCTCTCTCTCTCTATCCTCCCTTTCTTTTCCGTTTGCTTGTCGTTATGGCTAGTCCCTTATCTACTCCGTTGTCCCCTGAGTTTGAAGTCTTTCACTTCAAACAAAGACAAGGAGAAAACTTAAAAGATGCCTGGTCGAGGATAATGGAGTCTTATCGTAATTGTACCTTTGAAGTGAACCTGAGAATTTTGCTTCGCAATTTCTACGTTGGATTAAATATGTCTCATAGACAACTCTTGGATTGCGTTGCCAAAGGCAATTTTATTGAAATTGATCCCCATATTGCGCTTGAAATTATAGAAGGTATAGTGGGAACACTACCTCAACAAAAGGGGCCTCATCCTACCCAGGAAGAGACACAAGTTTTTGAAAAAATTTGTGAAGTTACTAAGATTTTACAGAAGTCTCTTGAACCTCTTAAGAACGTTAGCGGAAATATTCACCGCATGAATATGTTGATTACTCTTTGCAATAAGCGGTTGGATTCTTTAGATCTAAAATTTTCAGAATATGAAGGGCAACATAAAGAACCTCCCGGATCCGTGCTTGATTCCACTAAAAAGTTGAAAACCAAAGATGGTAATACCTAGATCTATCCTTGCTATGCCTAGCTAGGGGCGTTAAACGATAGCGCTTGTTGGGAGGCAACCCAATTTTATTTTTATTCCTTGCTTTTTGCTCCTGTTTAGTAATAAATAATTTATCTAGCCTCTGTTTAGGTTGAGTTTTTTGTGCTTAATTAGTGTTTGTGCCAAGTAGAACCGTTGGGAAGACTTGGGGAAAGTCTTGTTAATCTTGCTATAAAAAACAGAAACTTTAGCGCTCACGAGAACTGCTGCCATTTTTATTTGGAAAGTGCTATTTAGTTAATTATTTTTGCAGATGATTAAGATAAATTCCTCACGTCCAGCAATTTATTTTAGAATTTTTGGGGTTCCAGATCGTGTGCTAGCTACAGATTACTACAAACTGTTCTGTTTTTGACAGATTCTATTTTTCGTGTGTTGTTTGCTTATTTGATGAATCTATGGCTAGTAAATTAGTTTATAAACCATAGAGAAGTTGGAATACAGTAGGTTTAACACCAATATAAGTAAATAATGAGTTCATTACAGTACCTTGAAGTGGTCTTTTGTTTTCTTTCGCTAACGGAGCTCACGAGATTTTCTACTTTAAGTTTTGTGTTGTGAAGTTTTCAAGTTTTGGGTAAAGATTTGATGGATTATGGAACAAGGAGTGGCAAGAGCCTAAGCTTGGGGATGCCCATGGCACCCCCAAGATAATCTAAAGACACCTAAAAGCCAAAGCTTGGGGATGCCCCGGAAGGCATCCCCTCTTTCGTCTACTTCTATCAGTAACTTTACTTGGAGCTATATTTTTATTCACCACATGATATGTGTTTTGCTTGGAGCGTATTTTATGATTTGAGTCTTTTCTTTTTATTTTACCACAATAATCCTTGCTGTACACACCTTTTGAGAGAACCATACATGATTTGGAATTTGTTAGAATACTCTATATGCTTCACTTATATCTTTTGAGTTATATAGTTTTGCTCTAGTGCTTCACTTATATCTTTTAGAGCACGATGGTGGATTTGTTTTATAGAAACTATTGATCTCTCATGCTTCACTTAGATTATTTTGAGAGTCTTAAATAGCATGGTAATTTGCTTAAATAATCCTAATATGCTAGGTATTCAAGAATAGTTAAAAAAAATTCTTATGAGTGTTTTGAATACTAAGAGAAGTTTGATGCTTGATGATTGTTTTGAGATATGGAGGTAATAATATCAAAGTCGTGCTAGTTGAGTAGTTGTGAATTTGAGAAATGCTTGTGTTGAAGTTTGCAAGTCCCATAGCATGCACGTATGGTAAACGTTATGTAACAAATTTGAAACATGAGGTGTTATTTGATTGTCCTCCTTATGAGTGGCGGTCGGGGACGAGCGATGGTCTTTTCCGACCAATCTATTCCCCTAGGAGCATACGCGTAGTGCTTGGTTGTTGATGACTTGTAGATTTTTGCAATAAGTATGTGCGTTCTTTATGACTAATGTTGAGTCCATGGATTATACGCACTCTCGCCCTTCCATCATTGCTAGCCTCTTCGGTACCGTGCATTGCCCTTTCTCACATTGAGATTTGGTGCAAACTTCGCCGGTGCATCCAAACCCCGTGATATGATACGCTCTTTCACACATAAACCTCCTTATATCTTCCTCAAAGCAGCCACCATACCTACCTATTATGGCATTTCCGTAGCCATTCCGAGATATATTGCCATGCAACTTTCCACCATTCCGTTTATCATGACACATTCATCATTGTCATATTGCTTAGCATGATCATGTAGTTGACATAGTATTTGTGGCAAAGCCACCGTTCATAATTCTTTCATACATGTCACTCTTGGTTCATTGCATATCCTGATACACCGCCGGAGGCATTCATATAGAGTCATCTTTTGTTCTAGTATCGAGTTGTAATCATTGAGTTGTAAATAAATAGAAGTGTGATGATCATCATTTTCTAGAGCATTGTCACAAGTGAGGAATAAAAAAAGAGAAAGGCCATAAAAAAGAAGGCCCGAAAAAAATGAGAGAAAAAGAGAGAAGGGACAATGCTACTATCCTTTGCCACACTTGTGCTTCAAAGTAGCACCATAATCTTCATGATAGAGAGTCTCTTGTTTTGTCACTTTCATATACTAGTGGGAAATTTTCATTATAGAACTTGGCTTGTATATTCCAACAATGGGCCTCCTCAAGTGCCCTAGGTCTTCGTGAGCAAGCAAGTTGGATGCACACCCACTTAGTTTCTTTTGTTGAGCTTTCATACATTTATAGCTCTAGTGCATCCGTTGCATGGCAATCCCTACTCCTTGCATTAACATCAATCGATGGGCATCTCCATAGCCCATTGATTAGCCTCTTTGATATGAGACTTTCTCCTTTTTTGTCTTCTCCACATAACACCCATCATCATATTCTATTCCACCCATAGTGCTATGTCCATGGCTCGCGCTCATATATTGCGTGAAAGTTTATAGGTTTGAGATTACTAAAGTATGAAACAATTGCTTGGCTTGTCATCCGGGTTGTGCATGATGAGAGCATTCTTGTGTGACGAAAATGGAGCATGACTAAACTATATGATTTTGTAGGGATGAACTTTCTTTGGCCATGTTATTTTGAGAAGACATAATTGCTTAGTTAGTATGCTTGAAGTATTATTATTTTTATGTCAATATGAAATTTTATCTTGAATCTTCCGGATCTGAATATTCATGCCACAATTAAGAAGAATTACATTAAAATTATGCCAAGTAGTACGCCACATCAAAAATTATCTTTTTATCATTTACCTACTCGAGGACGAGCAGGAATTAAGCTTGGGGATGCTTGATACGTCTCCAACGTATCTATAATTTTTGATTGTTCCATGCTGTTATATTATCTGTTTTAGATGTTAATGGGCTTATTTATACACTTTTATATTATTTTTGGGACTAACCTACTATCCCAAGGCCTAGTGCAAATTGCTATTTTTTTTGCCTATTTAAGTGTTTCACAGAAAAGGAATATCAAACGGGATCCAAACGGAATGAAACCTTTGGGAGAGTTATTTTTGGAACAAACGTGATCCAGAGGACTTGGAGTGGACGTCAAGAAATCAACGAGGAGGCCACGAGCCAGGGAGGCGCGCCTGCCCCCCTGGGCGCCCCCACCCTCGTGGGCCCCTGGGGCTCCACCGACCTACTTATTCCTCCTATATATGTCCACATACCCCGAAAACATCTAGGAGCACCACGAAACCCTATTTCCACTGCTGCAACCTTCTGTACCCAAGAGATCCCATCTTGGGGCCTTTTCCGGAGCTCCACCGGAGGGGGAATCGATCACGTTTCATCTTGCTTAAGGCGTTACTCTGTTTTCATGAACTTAATACTCTAGATGCATGCATCTAGAGTATTAAGTTCATAAGAACAGAGTAACGCATTAGGAAAGATGACATGATGTAGAGGGATAAACTCAAGCAATATGATATAAACTCCATATTTTTATCCTCGATGGCAACAATACAATATGTGCCTTGCTGCCCCTGCTGTCACTGGGAAAGGACACCGCAAGATTGAACCCAAAGCTAAGAACTTCTCCCACTACAAGAAAGATCAATCTAGTAGGCCAAACCAGACAAGTAATTCGAAGAGACTTGCAAAGATAACAAATCATACATAAAAGATTTCAGAGAAGAATCAAATATTGTTCATAGATAATCTTGATCATAAACCCACAATTCATCGGATCTCGACAAACACACCACGAAAAGAGTTACATCAAATAGATCTCCAAGAAGATCGAGGAGAACTTTGTATTGAGATCCAAAGAGAGAGAAAAGCCATCTAGCTAATAACTATGGACCCGAAGGTATGAAGTAAACTACTCACACATCATCGGAGAGGCTATGGTGTTGATGTAGAAGCCCTCTGTGATCGATTCCCCCTCCGGTGGAGCTCCGGAAAAGGCCCCAAGATGGGATCTCTTGGGTACAGAAGGTTGCAGCAGTGGAAATAGGGTTTCGTGGTGCTCCTAGATGTTTTCGGGGTATGTGGACATATATAGGAGGAATAAGTAGGTCGGTGGAGCCCCAGGGGCCCACGAGGGTGGGGGGCGCCCAGGGGGGCAGGCGCGCCTCCCTGGCTCGTGGCCTCCTCGTTGATTTCTTGACATCCACTCCAAGTCCTCTGGATCACGTTTGTTCCAAAAATAACTCTCCCAAAGGTTTCATTCCGTTTGGATCCCGTTTGATATTCCTTTTCTACGAAACACAGAAATAGGCAAAAAAACAACTATTTCAACTGGGCCTTGGGTTAGTAGGTTAGTCCCAAAAATAATATAAAAGTGTATAAATAAACCCATTAACATCCAAAATAGATAATATAATAGCATGGAACAATCAAAAATTATAGATACGTTGGAGACGTATCACCAGTTGCTGATAACTGCGTTACAAAACATGATCATCTCATACAACAACTTATATAATCACGTCTTGACCATATCACATCACAACATGCCTTGCAAAAACAAGTTAGACGTCCTCTACTTTGTTGTTGCAAGTTTTACGTGGCTGCAACGGGCTTCTAGCAAGAACCGTTCTTACCTACGCATCAAAACCATAACATAGTATAGTGATTGCTTTTTGATCTTTATAAAGAACCCTGTTCATTGAAACTGATTCAACTAAAGTTGGAGAAACATACACCCACTAGCCATCTATGTGCGAAGCATGTCGGCAGAACCAGTCTCGCGTAAGCGTACGTGTAATGTCGGTCTAAGCCGCTTCATCCAACAATACCGCCGAATCAAGAATTAACTAGTGACGGCAAGCAATATGTATATACCCACGCCCACAACTCCTTTGTGTTATACGTGCATATAACATCTACGCATAAACCTGGCTCGGATGCCACTATTGGGGAACGTAGTATTTCAAAAAAATTCCTACAATCACGCAAGATCTATCTAGGAGATGCATAGCAACGAGAGGGGTAGAGTATGTCTACATACCCTCATAGACCGAAAGCGGAAGCGTTATGAAACGCAGTTGATGTAGTCAAACGTCCTCGCGATCCAACCGATGAAGTACCGAACGCACGGCACCTCCATGGTCTGCACATGTTCAGCTCGGTGACGTCCCTCGTACTCTTGATCCAGCTGAGGCCAAGGGAGAGTTTCGTCACCACGACGGTGTGGTGATGGTGATGATGAAGTTACCGACGCAGGGCTTCGCCTAAGCACTACAATGATATAACCGAGGTGGAAATCTATGGAGGGGGCATCGCACACGGTTAAGATCAACTTTCATGTGTTCTAGGGTGCCCCCTCCCCACGTATATAAAGGAGGGAGGGGGAGGCTGGCCGGCCCTCATAAGCGCGCCAAGGGGGGGAGGAATCCTCCTCCTAGTAGGAGTAGTACTCCCCCCTTTCCTAGTCCTACTAGGAGAAGAATGAAGGAGGGGGGAAGAGAAGGAAGGAGGGGGCGTCGCCCTCCCCTAGTCCAATTCAGACTAGGCCCATGGGGGGCGTGCGTCCAGCCCTTGGCAGCCCCTCTCTCTCCCCTAGGCCCAATAAGGCCCATTACTTCTCCGGTGGTTCCGATAACCCTTCCTGCACTCCGATATATATCCGGTGACCCTCGGAACTCATTCGGTGTCCGAATATAGTCATCCAATATATGAATCTTTATGTCTCGACCATTTAGAGACTCCTCGTCATGTCCTGATCACATCTGGGACTCCAAACAACCTTCGGTACATTAAAACACATAAACTCATAATACAAATCGTCATCAAACATTAAGCGTGCGGACCCTATGGGTTCGAGAACTATGTAGACATGACCGAGACTCACTTCCGGTAAATAACCAATAGCGGAACCTGGATGCTCATATTGGTTCCTACATATTCTATGAAGATCTTTATCGGTCAAACCGCATAACAACATACGTTGTTCCCTTTGTCATCGGTATGTTACTTGCCCGAGATTCGATCGTCGGTATCATCATACCTAGTTCAATCTCATTACCGGCAAGTTTCTTTACTCGATCCATAATGCATCATCCTGCAACTAACTCATTAGTCACATTGCTTGCAAGGCTTATAGTGGTGTGCATTATCGAGAGGGCCCAGAGGTACCTCTCCGATACACGGAGTGACAAATCCTAATCTTGATCTATGCCAACTCAACAAACACCATTGGAGATACCTGTAGAGCATCTTTATAGTCACCCAGTTACGTTGTGACACTTGATAGCACACTAAGTGTTCCTCCGGTATTCGGGAGTTGCATAATCTCATAGTCATAGGAACATGTATAAGTCATGAAGAAAGCAATAGCAACAAACTAAGCGATCATAGTGCGAAGCTAACGAGTGGGTCTTGTCCATCACATCATTCTCTAATGATGTGATCCCGTTCATTAAATGACAACACATGTCTATGGGTAGGAAACTTAACCATCTTTGATTAACGAGCTAGTCAAGTAGAGGCATACTAGTGACACTCTGTTTGTCTATGTATTCGCACATGTATCAAGTTTACGGTTAATACAATTCTAGCATGAATAATAAACATTTATCATGATATAAGGAAATATAAATAACAACTTTATTATTGCCTCTAGGGCATATTTCCTTCACCTATATGTCCGCGGAGCAGTCCGAACAAACAGATTCCGGTATCCTAACAAGAAAGGGGGGAAAGGGCCAAGGCACGATGTTGGGGAACGTAGCATGCAATTTTAAAAAATTCCTACGCTCATGCAAGGTCTATCTAGGAGATGCATAGAAACGATAGGGGGAGAGTGTGCCACATTCCCTCGTAGACCGAAAGCGGAAGCGTTTGACAACACTGTTGACGTAGTCGAACTTCTTCCCGTTCCGACTGATCAAGCACCGAACGTACGACACCTCCGAGTTCTACACACGTTCAGCTCGATGACATACCTTGAACTCTTGATCCAGCAAAGTGTCGAGGGAGAGTGTCGTCGGCACGACGGCATGGTGATGGTTTTGGTGAAGTGATCCACGCAGGGCTTCGCCTAAGCACTACGACAATATGACTAGAGGCATAAACTATGGAGGGGGCGCCGCACACGGCTAGGAATCCATGTTGTGTGTTCTAGCGGTGCCCCCACATATATATAAGTGGGAGAGGGAGAGGAGCACCAAAGGGTGCCCCAAGTAGGAGTAATCCTACTTGGGCGCCTCCTCCAAGTCGGCCTCCCCCTTCCATATGCATTGGAGGGGGAAGGAAAGAGAGGGGGGAGGAAGGAAAGGGGGAGGCCGAATCCTCCCCTTTCCTTATCCCTTCCCTCCTTTCCTATTCCTCCAATTTCGGCCTATAGGGAGGGCGCACCAGCCCCTAAGGGCCGGTCTATCTCTCTCTTGGCCCATTAAGCCCATATAGTTTGCCAGGGGTTGCCCGGAACCCCTTCCGGTGACCCAATACGTACCCGGTACCCCCGGAACACTTCCGGTGTCC
The DNA here is from genome assembly GCF_003073215.2 of Triticum urartu. Classification (NCBI taxonomy): domain Eukaryota; kingdom Viridiplantae; phylum Streptophyta; class Magnoliopsida; order Poales; family Poaceae; genus Triticum; species Triticum urartu. The sequence goes on from NC_053023.1 coordinate 631,708,995, forward strand.
GAATACCGTCGTCCTATATATGAATCTTTACCTCCTGACCATTTTGAGACTCCTCGTCATGTCCGTGATATCATCCGGGACTCCTAACAACATTCGGTCACCAAATCACAAAACTCATATAATACAAAATCGTCATCGAACTTTAAGTGTGCGGACCCTACGGGTTCGAGAACTATGTAGACATGACCGAGACACCTCTCCGGTCAATAACCAACAGCAGAACCTGGATGCTCATATTGGTTCCCACATATTCTATGTATATCTTTATCGGTCGTGCCGTAATGACAACATACGTTATTCCCTTTGTCATCGGTATGTTACTTGCCCGAGATTCGACCGTTGGTATCTTCATACCTAGTTCAATCTCGTTACTGGCAAGTCTCTTTACTCGTTCTGTAATACATCATCCCGCAACTAACACATTAGTCACATTGCTTGCAAGGCTTATTATGATGTGCATTACCGAGAGGGCCCAGGGAGGCAGGGATACCTCTCCGATACTCGGAGTGACAAATCCTAATCTCGATCTATGCCAACCCAACAAACACCTTCGGAGATACCTTTAGAGCATCTTTATAATCACCCAGTTACATTGTGGTGTTTAATAGCACACATGGTATTCCTCCGGTATCCGGGAGTTGCATAATCTCATAGTCGAAGGAATATGTATTTGACATGAAGAAAGCAATAGCAATAAAACTTAACGATCAACATGCTAAGCTAACGGATGGGTCTTGTCCATCACGTCATTCTTCTAATGATGTGATCCCATTCATCAAATGACAACACATGTCTATGGCTAGGAAACTTAACCATCTTTGATTAATGAGTTAGTCTAGTAGAGGCTTACTAGGGACACTGTGTTTTGTCTATGTATCCACACATGTATCAAGTTTCCGGTTAATATAATTCTAGCATGAATAATAAACATTTTTCATGATATAAGTAAATAGAAATAACAACTTTATTATTGCCTCTAGGGCATATTTCCTTCAGTCTCCCACTTGCACTAGAGTCAATAATCTAGATTACATTGTAATGATTCTAACACCCATGGAGTCTTGGTGTTGATCATGTTTTGCTCGTCGAAGAGGCTTAGTCAACGGGTATGCCACATTCATATCCATATGTATTTTGCAAATCTCTATGTCCCCCTCCTTGACTTGATCATGGATGGAGTTGAAGCGTCTCTTTATGTGTTTGGTTCTTTAGTGAAATCTGGATTCCTTCGCCAAGGCAATCGCTCCAGTATTGTCACAAAAGATTTTCATTGGACCCGGTGCAATAGGTATTTGCAGCGACCCGACCTCATATGGTCAAGTCTCTGTGTATAACTGTCATCCCTGGATCAGTAATGCTGACACACACAGTACTCGAAGGATTTATAACAGAGTAGCAATCACACCCTTATTACATTGAATGTCTCAAAAGAGAACTTATTAGAGTAAATATGGCTTAAGGCCATCTAAATAAGATAACAATGGAAGACTTGGAAGATAAAGTGAGTCCATCAACTCCAACGGCATAGCTGAGTGCATGACAAACGACCTAGCGCACCTTACTCTTCATCTGAAAAGTCTGCAACATGATACGTTGCAGCCCGAAAACGGGTCAGCACATGGAATATGCTGGCAATATAACACAGTAGAGCAAAGAACAGATAAATGCTATCACTACATGCATATATGGCTGGTGGAGGCTCTATAGTTATAATGTTTTGCCAAAAGCCAATTTTTCCCTACAACAAAGGAATATATTTATTTAACTATCATGGTAGTGGTTAAACATTGAGAATGGTAAAACCCCATCTCAATCCCAATTAAAAGTAATTAACATCCCAACAAATTAATTTAGAGTGATGAGATCCACATGATAATTCAAGAACCAGATACTCAAGATGTCCATAACCAGGGACACGACTAATCATGATTAGTTTGTACACTCTGCAGAGGTTTGTGCACTCTTCCCCACAAGACTCGATCTCCTCTGTTGGATTTCTCGCACTACATGGTGTTTGAGAAACGGATGACCGAGACACAGTTTTTTAGAAGCATTAACTCTAACCCCGGGTAGACAGTACCAACCTACATCCCCTACATCTACTAGCCTACCACTCGAAGAGGTCATGCAACTTACTCCACTATGCTAGAGCCCATAATAGCTTGTGGCTGCACACAGAAGTTTCTAGCATGCATAATCTTATGATCCCTTGGGTGGCGAACGAAAAAGGACAGCACTGGTATATCCCCAGGTGCCCACAACCAATCCACCCAGATGTGTGTTTAAGTAGCCACCTTAAGTAAACCATTAGTTAATAATCTCACATCCTTCATGGATACACTCAAACTCAATCCACGTGTACGAGCATAGCATGACACTAAGTAGCATAACATAGAAGTAACTCCCAAGGTTTGATAATAAAAAGGGTAATAGGTTCTACCTCATCATCTACTTCCCAAACCCACAAGTTAAGAGACCCTACTCATGCAATGTTTGAGGGTTGAAACTAATGCATAAAAACTGGGTAAAAGGGATATGATCAAAGTGTTACTTGCCTTGCTAATGATCCGCAAAACCTAGTGACTCGTAGTAGCATGTTGTGCACTCCGGGAATTCTATCACAAACAAACAATAGCATACATAAGCACTCAAGCAAAGATGCAAGGGGAAAACTTCAAATAGGAAGATCCAAACTGAAAGTTCAACTGAAGAGGTTCAATTTGCAAAAAGAATCGATCAAAACGGAGATACGGAACTGAAACTACGGTCAAAATAACTACGTAGAAAAATCTTCTTGAAACCAAATTTTAATTTTTCAAAACTTTGTTAAAGTTGATTAAACAGAAAGAGGGGTTCGAGACGAAGATTTTGGCGTTGGTTTCACTGGATTTGGACAAACGGTTAAGAAACGACGAAGGTTTGAAGATCAGGGGCTAATCTACGATAAAAGTAACCGCGGATAGGTCCCTGGGCAAAAATAAAATAAAATAAAAAGACTAACGAACGAACGTTCGCTGTCTAGAACTAACTGTTGAAAAGCGTTCGTAAAAACGAACGAGCGGACGGGCGTCCGCTAAATAACTAAGCTGAGAAAACCGAACCGATAAAAAACACATCTGGGTCTCTAAAAAAACCGATCGGTTTTTATTACCTGAACCGAAAAACGGCGGCTCGGATTAGGCGAACTGCGGCGGCGGCTCCGGCGTGCGGCGCGGGCAATCGGCGCGACGACGACGGCGACGGCGGCGAGTGGCGGCGCAGCGCGGGCGGCGCGACTCGCGGCGCGGGCTGCGGAGCTTGGTGGCGGGGTGCAGCGGTGGAGCAGGATAAGGTGAGGAGGGGCGGCGGCGGCGGGGTTAAATAGGAGGGGGAGGGGTTCGGCGGCTTGGGGAAGGGGTCGAGGAGGAGGAGTCCTCCTCGGACTCGCGGCGGTGGCGGCGATGTGCGCCGGCCGGACTCGGTTGAGGCGAGGCGGTGCGGCGGCTGGGCCGTGGCCTGGGGCTAGCTAGGCCGGCCCAGTTCGGCCGCAGACTCTTCTTTTTTTCTTAAAAAACCAGATTTCGTCGGAAAAATCCTAATAAAAAAACAAAAATCTAAAAATGGCAAAACAAATTTTCATCGTCTAAATAAAATATTTAGAACATGATGAACATTTTCTTGGCCTAAAATGCAATTTTAGAAATATGCATATTTTTCTAATCCAAATAAAATTGCAATAAAATCCAAATAAAATTATTTATTTGATTTTAACATTTTTCCTCCAATACTTCATTTATTTTCGAGAAGTCATATTATCTCCTCTTATATATTTTTAATATGAAATATTTTTGGAGAGGAAAAACAATAAAACCAAAGTGATCCTTGTTTCGATATTTGAGAAAATTCAAATATGAAAACGGTGAAATCCCCAACTCTCTCCGTGGGTCCTTGAGTTGCTTAGAATTTCGAGGATCGCAAAACAAAAAGCAATGAAATATGATATGCATGGATGACCTATGTATAACATTCCAAATTGGAAATTTGGGATGTTACAAACCTACCCCCCTTAAGATGAATCTCGTCCTCGAGATTTAGGTTCGCTAGAAAATAGGTGTGGGTGGTCTTTCCGTAGATCATCCTCTCATTCCCGGGTGGCTTCATCCTCGGTATGGTGGCTCCACTGAACTTTGCAAAACTTGATAACCTTACTGCGCGTGATTTGGCTGGCAAACTCAAGAATGTTGACATGTTTCTCCTCATAAGTCAGATCACCATCCAACTGAATTGCTTCCAGGGGCATTGTATCTCTCAGAGGAATATCCGCCATCTCAGGATGGCACTTCTTCAACTGGGAAACGTGAAACACATCATGAACTCCTGACAGTCCTTCGAGTAACTCCAACTTGTAGGATACTTCTCCCATATGTTTCAAAACTCGGTATGGTCCTACAAATCTCGGGGCTAACTTTCCCTTAACTCCAAATCGTTTAACTCCTTGGAGTGGCGATACACTAAGATATGCTCTGTCTCCGATTTCGTAGACTACCTCCTTGTGTTTTGAGTCTGCATAACTTTTCTTCCTGGACTGAGCTACCTTTAGTTTGTCTTGAATCAACTTAACCTTCTCTTCTGACTCTTTAATCAAATCCATTCCAAACAACTGGCGGTCTCCAACTTCATCCCACATCAATGGTGTCCTACACCTTCTTACATACAAAGCTTCGAAAGGGGCCATCTTTAGACTATATTGAGAACTGTTGTTGTAAGAAAACTTTGCGTAGGGCAAATTATCATCCCAACTAGATCCATAATCGAGTGCACAAGATCTCAACATGTCCTCCAGAATCTGATTGACTCTCTCGGTCTGTCCATCTGTCTGCGGATGAAAAGTTGTACTGAACTCTAGCCTGGTTCCCAAAGTCTGGTGCAGTTGGTGCCAAAACTTTGAAGTAAACTGTGTTCCTGTATCTGATACGATAGTCCTCGGAACTTCATGCATACATACGATCCTGGTCATATATATCTTGGCCAACTTCGCACTTGTATAGGTGGTTTTCACGGGGATAAAGTGAGCCACTTTGTCAAGCGATCCACTACTACCCAAATAGAATCATATCCCGATCGTGTCCTGGGTAATCCGGTGATAAAATCCATGCCAAGCTTATCCCACTTCCATTCGGGTATCAACATAGGCTGCAATAATCCTGCTAGCTTCTAATGTTCTTTCTTCACTCTCTGACATACATCACATATGGCTACATACTCGGCAATGTCCTTCTTCATACCAGTCCACCAGAAACGCTCCTTCAAATCCAAATACATCTTGGTGTTTCTGGGGTGTAAAGAGTATGGCGAGTCAAGAGCCTCCTGAAGTATCAACTTCCTGATCTCTGCATTATTGGGTACATAAACACGGTCCTCAAACCACAAGGTGTCGTGCTCATCCTCACGAAAACCTTTGGCCTTTCCCTTGCTCATTTTCTCCTTTATCTCGGCAATTTCTTTGTCATCCTTCTGAGCTTCCGAATCTTTCCCAATAATGTCGACTGAACCTCTAATGCTGCAACAAAACCCCTAGGAACTATCTCCAAATGAAGTTCCCGGAGATCCTCGGCTAACTCCTCTAGTAACCCTCCCGTTAAGAGAGTATTGGCGTAACCCTTCCGGCTCAAAGTGTCTGCTACGACATTGGCCTTGCCTGGATGATAGTGCAACTTCATATCATAATCCTTTATAAGCTCCAACCATCTCCTCTGCCTGAGATTCAGCTCCTTCTGTGTGAAAATGTACTTCAAACTCTTATGATCCGTGTACACGTCACAATGATTTCCAATAAGAAAATGTCTCCAGGTCTTGAGCGCATGCACTACTGCTGCTAACTCCAAATCATGTGTGGCATAATTCAACTCATACGGTCAAAGATGACAGGAGGCATACGAAAAAACTCTTCCGTCTTGCATAAGCACACTTCCAAGTCCTAAGCAAGACGCGTCGCAATACACTTGTAAATCCTTGCGTATATCTGGCAGAATCAGCACTGGGGCTGTAGTCAAACGTTTCTTCAACTCGTGAAAACTTGCCTCACATTCATCTGTCCATTTGAACTTGGTGTCCTTCTTCAACAACTCTGTCATGGGCTTTGCAATCTTTGAAAAAATCTCAATGAATCTCCGATAATATCCTGCGAGTCCTAGAAAACCGCGGATCTCTCCAACTGAAGTGGGTGCCAACCACTCAGTGACTAACTGAACCTTAGTAGGATCTACTGCTATACCTTCTCCTGATATAACATGTCCAAGGAATCCTACTTCCTTCAACCAAAATTCACATTTGCTGTACTTGGCATATAACTGATGTTCCCTGAGCTTCTCGAGAACTAATTGCAAATGCTCCTTGTGTTCCTCTTCATTCTTCGAGTATACCAGAATATCATCAATGAACACCACGACAAACTTAACCAAGAACTCCATGAACACCTTATTCATCATACCCATGAAATAGGCAGGGGCGTTAGTCAATCCAAATGACATAACCATGTACTCGTATAGCCTGTACCTGGTGGTGAAAGCTGTCTTAGGTATATCCTGTTCTCGGATCTTCAGCTGGTGGTACCCTGATCGTAGATTGATCTTGGAAAATACTTTAGCTCCTTGCAGCTGGTCAAACAAATCATTGATCATCGGCAGTGGGTACTTGTTCTTGATCGTCACTTCATTTAGTGCATGATAGTCGACCACCATTCTCAGAGATTTATCCTTCTTCTCAACCAAGAGCATTGGGGCTCCCGATGGTGATGAGATTCGTCGAATGTAACCTATCTCCAATAACTCCTTAATCTGTTTCTTAATCTCCTCCAGATCATTTGCGGGCATGCGGTATGGTCTCTTCGATATTGGTCCGGTGCCTGGCAATAGCTCTATCAAAAACTCAATGTCTCGATCCAGTGGCATGCCTGGTAGTTCCTCTGGAATACATTCGGGTAATCCTTCACTACAGGCACCTCCTCTTGAACAACGCCCGTGAGGGAGTTTACGCGAGTCCTCTTTGGTGTATGCCTGGATATATACTTAATCCTTTTCCCTCCGGGGTACTGAGCAGAATTGACCTACTAGCACAATCAATGTTTCCTCCATACTTCGATAGACAATCCATACCCAGTATCACATCCAATCCTTGTGACTCCAGAATTATTAGGTCTGAGGGGAAAATATGGCTGCCAATGTTTAAGGGTATCCAGTCGCACCATCGGCTGGCCATATACTCGGCACCTGGTGAGCTTACTAACAAGGGTGTCCTAAGGGCTAAGGTGGGTAACTTAAACTTGTCCACAAATCCCCTTGAAATGTATGAATGCGATGCACCAGTATCAAAAAGAACGAGAGCGGTAAATGACTTAACCAAAAACTTACCGATAACTACATCTGGCTGCTCTTCAACCTCCTCCACGTTAATGTGATTTACTTGTCCCTTGTTGAAAGGGTTGGGCTTCTTCCCAGAGCTTCCATTGCCATTTCCATTCTTTGCTTTAGGACATTTGGTGGCGTAATGTCCAGTCTTCCCGCACCTGAAGCAAGTAACATGACTTAGATCCCTCTTGGCGGGTGTGGCTGGGTTAGAGCGGTTCTGATTGCTGCTTGGTACATTCCCGTTTCCATTCTTGGGGCCACTGTGGTTATGCGAACTTCCTCCATTGTGGTTATTCCCTCCATGGTTATGGGTATATCCTCCCGAGTTCGGGGTGAAACGAGGTTTCTGCTGAGCTCCTGAATTGTACCTCCCTTGTCCATTCTTCCTTTTACGGCTCTCAATCTGTTGCTGCTTCCTTCAATCATAAGAGACTTATCTACCAACTGCTGGTAGTTGTTAATTGTTGCCACCATTAACTGCATACTCATCTCATCATTCATCCCTTCCATAAACTTCTCTTGTTTTGCGACATCGGTGGCCATGTCATCTGGGGCATATCGAGCTAACTTGCTAAACTCATCCACGTACTGCCCCACAGTATGGTTGCCCTAGCGTAAGTTGCGAAACTCACGCTTCTTCATGCTCATAGCTCCAGTTGAAACATGAGCTGTGCGGAATGCTTGCTGAAACTGCTCCCATGTGACATTGGCTATAGGAAAAGTGGATGTGTAATTCTCCCACCATGAGGCTGCAGGTCCATCCAATTGGTGTGCGGCAAATCGCACCTTCTCCGCATCTGTGCAACCTGTAGTGGTCAACTCCCTTCCAATCCAGCGTAGCCAGTCATATGCAACTATGGGCTCAGTGCTACTGGAAAACACCGGCGGTTGTAACCTTAGAAAGCGGGCTAAGTTGTCAACTAGAGGAGGGGCGGTCGGTTATTGTTATTGTTGTTGTTGTTGCCTTGATTCTGAACTAGCAATTGCATCAGTGTATTCTGTTGTTGGATCAGCTGAGTGAGCTCCGGCGAAAGACAAATCCGGGGTCACGTCTCGGAGGCATCTGGTGGGTTTAGAGGGAAGAGATTAGAATAGAATGAGGTCTAATGAGAAAGCACTACCCATATGCACATGAGTCAAACACAATCAATATCACTCCAAAACAATAACAAACAAGGGCATACAATCGATCTAACTATCGTTATAGTGCTCAGACTACTAATATATACATGGGGGAATACTACTAATCATATGGTGGTCCTCTAGAAATTTTGATCGGTGGAAGACTCCATGACATCTGCTCTAGCTTCGTCTTCATAATCATCATCTGTCGGTGTCAAAATCGGCGGATCTCGAGTAGGGGGTCCCGAACTGTTCGTCTAAGGCGGATGGTAACAGGAGGCAGGGGGCACGATGTTTACCCAGGTTCGGGCCCTCTTGATAGAGGTAATACCCTATGTCCTGCTTGATTGATATTGATGATATGAGCATTACAAGAGTTGATCTACCACGAGATCATAGAGGCTAAACCCTAGAAGCTAGCCTATGGTATGATTGTTGTTGTCCTATGGACTAAACCCTCCGGTTTATATAGACACTGGAGGGGGCTAGGGTTACACAGAGTCAGTTACAAGGGAGGAGATCTACATATCCATATTGCCAAGCTTGCCTTCCACGCCAAGAAGAGTCCCATCCGGACACGGGACGAAGTCTTCAATCTTGTATCTTCATAGTCCAACAGTCCGGCCAAAGGATATAGTTCGGCTGTCCGGAGACCCCTAATCCAGGACTCCCTCTGTAGCCCCTGAACCAGGCTTCAATGACGATGAGTACGGTGCGCAGATTTGTCTTCGGCATTGCAAGGCGGGTTCCTCCTCCGAATACTCCATAGAAGATTTTGAACACAAGGATAGTGTCCGGCTCTGCAAAACAAGTTCCACATACCACTGTAGAGAGAATAATATTTCCACAAATCTAATCTGCTGACATGTTTAGCAACATGACATCATGTCATGGCCCGGTCATTATTCGAACCATTTTTCTAAACCAGCACTGCACATATTGCGAGGTGGTTTTCTTGACATGTCTTATCGAAGCAGAGATCGTGTCCCCTTATTACGGGATTCTCATCAATACGGACGTGGGTAACCCAATTGTGCCCGTTGGTATGACTCCTCGATTTTAGGCAAGTCCCAAACGGCCACGAGGAGGACGCTTGATATTCGCCCCCTTTATAAAGAGGCCAAGGCACGTCCTTTTTCTTTTCCCTCTCGTACTCAATAGAATCCTTCCCCTGCCTTGAGTTCGAACACCCAAGGCTCAGGTCAGGCGCTTCGGACCTTAAACCATGTCCGGATCCAACCTTCAAGGTCGGTGGATGCCTTCCTCTATCACAGAGGAAGACATCAAGAAGCTAAGAGAGGCCAGGTATTTGTCCGGCGAAATCTGGCACAGGCTGCCCACTCGAGGGCAGATCATTCCCACTCCCAAAATCGGCGAGAGCGTTGTATTCATCTCTCACTTCCTCCGAGGGCTAGGCCTCGCTCTGGATCCCTTTGTTAGGGGGCTCATGTTCTATTATGGGCTGGATTTTCATGACCTGGCCCCGGATTCCCTCCTTCACATCTCGTCGTTTATCGTCGTATGTGAGGCCTTCCTCTGCATTACCCCACACTTCGGCCTGTGGCTCAAGACTTTCAATGTGAAGCCGAAGATGATCAAGGGGCGACACTGTAACGCCCCGGTCACACACGCCGGTGGTCGTTACTCCTGGCGATATCTAGACTGGCCCCACAGATCAATACTAGTCTTTTCTGCGCACTTTGTCCTCACTCGTGTGCACCCGGGAGCAACTTCCCGGTCGGTCACCCATCATGAAACTACTCCAAGCTGAGCACGCTTAACTTTGGAGTTCTGTCCGAATGGGCTTCTGGAAAAGAAGGAATTCCTTATTTATATGAGTAGTCTATCATCCATAATAAGCCAGGCTATCACAGACACACAGAGTGCGGAGGTGCCGTAATAAGCAGAAGCGCTGATGCTCCATGGCCAGAGGGTTCTTTACTCGAGGTGTCCAGTTTATGGCAACGGGAGTGGTTTTATATCACAGCTCCCCGGAGTGCCAAGTGGGTAGCCGCCCTGCCTTCCGCTCAGGCCCCCCACCACAATTGACGTCATGGATCAACAAAGGGCTGGACTGGGGGCCAGTAAATGATGTGCCGATATTGAAGAGTCGCATCCGAGATCTCCTCGAGAGAGATGTCAGCCTGGTCACGGTGATGCAAGTCATGCTAGTTCGTTAGGTCCCGCCTTGCAAACGTTGACCCCTCCGTATGTGGGAGTTCAACCCGGAAGGACCGCGAATTATTCAGCACTTCCTCGGCATGACGCTCGAAGAGATGTACAAATTGTTCTTCGGACCACAAATAAGGTGTCCGGACACCACCGAGGATGCGGGTCTGAGTTGCAATCGCCCAGATACCCAAGTAAGTAATCCCGTGGCCGAACACGCTATCTTTTTATTTATCATAGCATCATTATGAAAAGTCGCTCTTTGACCAGGATTGGGTAACAAAGTCAAAGATGATCATGTGTTCGGCCCCCCTTCCCGAAGGCTACGCAAATACAGTACTAGCCAGAATGCTCAAGCCGGCGCCTTATCAGGCGCCCTCAGGGGAAGATAAAGGGGAGAAAAAAGAGGCTGAAAGCGAGCCTCGCTCATTATTCATACAAACCGGGGGAATTAGGGCCTCCGCGAAGGAGGATAACCAGGGAGAAGAATCTAAAATTCCCTCTCCCCACGGGAGGAAGAGGACCACTTTTGAAGACCCGGAAACAAAGGTTTCCAAACGGGGGAAGAAATCTTCACCAGAGGGTCCTGCCTAGGAGGGTACTCTTGCCGCACGGTGCCCGCAAGGGGATCATCCCTCTACCGAGCTATAAGTAAACAAAAAGTACTTAATAGTAAAAATATCCTACATTACTTCTGAAGATAATAACCGAAGTATATATCTTGTAGTTCGGATCATAGCCCTTCTCGACAGAGTTCGTCTTCGGGGGATCTTCTTCCAAAGATGATGGAGAGCGAAACACCTCCCCCTGCCACCCCGCCTCATGAGGTGGGCGACCCTGAAGTGTCGTCGTGGAGGGTTTCTCCTGATCCGCCAAGGCCAGAGGGTAATCCTTTGTCCACCCTAAGTCCTCAGTATTCAGCTCCTAAAGAGAGTGACAGAAAGAATCTGGAACCGTACAGTGTGCGGTCGGATGCACTGAAGGATCTTCTGGAGCAAGCGGCCATCTCAGAAGCGCATCGTACGCTAATGGGTACGGTGATTGAGAGGATTTCATCCGCCAAAAGCGGGTTGCATGAAGCTTTTATGAGTCTGCTGAAAGGCTTTGAGGTACGTGAAATAGTGTATGCTTTTGACAGTACCGCACACGTTAGGTGTGCCCTATGCAGATAGTAGCCCCTGAGACTCTGGTTGCCGTCGAGAACGGTGGCAAACAGAGGATCATCGTCCCAGGTAATAATCAGGCCGCCTTCATTTGCAGGTGGCTGAAGGTCCGGTGGCTAGCCGGACTGGTGAATTTGCCAAGCTGAAGCGGCAACTTGATGCGGCAAATGCTGACATCATGCTTGTCAACAAGCGGCTCGACGAGGCACAGGGTATGTGATTTCTCCGGTGATCAACACATAGTAAGAGGAGCATGATGCAAGTATCTTTAATATGTTATAACTGCAGATGGAGCTGCCACCGTGGAGACCCTTCGGGTGGAACTTGCCCGAGCCAAGGAACAAGCCAGGAATAGCGATGTGGCCGTTCTAAAGGTGGTCGAAGAGCTGAGGGCCGAACATGCCGCGCATTGCCAAAGCAAAGAAAGAATGGCCAATATGGCCGTTGAGTTGAAACATGCCACCAACCGTTACTAGCTTCTTGAAAAAGAAAGCCGAGCGAAGGCGACGGGCCTGGAGAAGGCCATGGTAGCAGCCAAGGAAGCCTGCTCTAAAATCAGAGCGGCGAAGGAGGACCTGCGTCAAGCTGGAGATATCGCGGCTGGGAAACCCTTTTTGTTGCGGACTAAGTTCGGAGATCCAAAGTATGCCCCTCTTGATCAACTATGGAGTTCTGCAGACGCATACGTGGATTTAGCGGCAAGTGCTGCTGATGCAGCCGAGTACTTCAAGGATCAAAAAGATTGTGAAGTGGAAAAGTTGTTCTGGTCACAGTTCCATGCTCCAGTGCGTCCGCTGCTGTTGAATGAGCGAATGGCCGAGTGGGCTGAGCTCCATAGGTTGTCCGGACTTGCCATGAGGTCTGTTGTGGATCATCTGTGGCCAGAAGGGCCATGGCTGAGTAGTTACTTCAGTTTAGTGCAACAATTGCTTGGTGCTGTACCGCACATCGACGCTATGAAGAGGTCCGCGTGCATAGAGGGTGCATGGATGGTACTTGCCCGTGTCAAGACACACTGGGCAGAGATGGAGGCCACCACTATTGCAACACAGGGTTCGGCTGTGGGCCGAGTAGCTGCTGAGCATTACTTTGAAGAGGTCCTTGAAGGCGCTGTTCGATAGAGGCTCAGTGCTCGACGGATATTATGTTCTAGTGACATGTATTCCCATTGTAAAAACAATGTTTTATTGAATTATAGAGGTTGTGTTTATACTTTTGCCTGAAAGTATTATGATGCCTCTTGTGCGGCCGTTTGTGTATATATGTAAATAACCTGAAAGTTTGCAGTCGTCGGCTTCAGCCCCCACGCATATAATGCGGGGGTGTTCGCAAAAAACGCGTATTCACACTTGATCCAACGTCTTGTTCCATGAAGGAGGTGGTAGCGCAGCGAACGAGGCAATCATACTATATTGCTTTAACACTTTCACTTAGCCATAGGAGTTTGACGGTGGGACTACTATATAGCCCCTGGTACTTCCGCGCTCGTCCGAATACGGGGCGCGTACATACATGACCGAGAAACGGCCCTTCGTTAATGCGGAGGAATCCCGAAGATTCCGCTAAGTCATCGACTGGTTGACCAGTCTCGCGCTTTATCATGACAGTCAGTTTTTGGCTTTCTCTACTGAGGTGCTCCTCCGGATGAACTAGGGCACAATCGCAGTAGTTCTCCTGGTGCCGCCTTAGCCGATAGAGCGGAACGTAAGGTAGCAAAACACGGGAGCCGGGCAAACCCAACATTTGACTAAAGACATGATTCAGAGCTGATGCATATAGGGCCAAACTCGCGACGCCGAACTCTCCCTAAGGTATTCGGTCTTTATAACATATGCCGGGCTGAACAATGCCCTTAAAAATAAACCCCGAGTGTCCAGGTACGTGCAATATTCTGACGTGGCCACATGCCAATAACGTCAGCATCCTTCTCGGTTGTATTGAGTATCCGGAGGATGTGAACAACAAGAGACAGTAAAAAAAGGTTTACGCATGGTCTTAATCTCAAAAGAAACCAGCGGGTCCCTGCTGCACGTCTACGCCTATGTCTCCGTTGTGCCGTGTCCTGCATAGGTGTAGCACGATTGTCATCTGTAAAAGAGAAGAACTTAGGTGAAAGTTGTCGTTCCAGAAAATTGGTTATTATCAATAAACCATTAAAATTCAAGATAAGTCAAGTTGAGCCGAACTAGCCCTGATTACACGCGGGAAGCCGCTGGTACCGTCTATGAGGGTTTAACCATCAAACCAATCTCATGTATATGTAGTGGTGCACTGGACTCGTCTAACCGTGTCCGCGGTCTTGACGACCTGTCATTTATTCTGGTTGGTGAGGTCGTCTAGTGCTCGGCTGTTAAAGCCGCCGCACGTTCTTCCCCACGTAGAGAACGTTCAATATTTCCACTAACTGTGATGGTGCCACGTGGACCGGGCATCTTAAGCTTGAGAGAAGCGTAATGCGGTACTGCATTAAAACGAGCGAAAGGTGCTCTTCCGAGTAGTGCTTGATAGCCGCTTCAGAATGGAGCGTTGTAGAAAGTTAACTTTTCGCTTCGGAAGTTGTCGGAAGAACCGAATACAACCTCTAGTAATTGAGAGCCCGTGCAGCAGGCCTCTCGGCCTGGTATTACTCCCTTGTAGGTAGTATTACTGCGGCTGATTTTTGTCGGGTCTATCCCCATTTTGCGGATGTCCTGATATATTAGATTTAGACCACTGCCGCCATCCATAAGGACTCGTGTGAGATGGTATCCGTTTATTGTTGGGTCTAACACCAAGGCAGCCAATCCTTCATGTCGGATGCTTGTTGGGTGATCCCTGCGATCGAAAGTGATCGGACAGGCCAACCAGGGGGTGAACTTGGGGGTGACGGGCTCTACGGCGCGTGTGTCCCTGAGTGCATGTTTGCTTCTCCTCTTTGTCACGTGGATCATGTTTACTATTTAAACCTCTGGTGGGAATTTTTTCTGTCCTCCAGTGCTTTGCTGGCGAGGTTCGTCCTCGTCTTCGCTTGGTGTCTCCCCCCTTGTGTTCGGCGTTTAGCTTACCGGCCTGCTTGAAGACCCAACATTCTCTGTGGGTGTGATTTGTAGGTTTGTCGGGGGTGCCATGAATCTGACATAGCTTGTCTAGAATCTTGTTTAGGCTAGACGGTCCATTGCTGCTGCCTTTGAAAGGATTTTTCCGCTGACCTAGTCGAGAGCCCCTGAATCCGGCGTTTACCGCCATATTATCTGGGTTGTCTTCTTTATTTCGACGCTTGCTTTTACTGCGTCGTGGTTTTCCATTGCCATCCCTGACTTCGGATGTGCTTGGGTCGCTGGTGCTACTACGGGCTAACCAACTATCTTTGCCCGCGCAAAAGCAGGTCATGAGGCTTGTCAGGGCTGCCATTGTTCTCGGTTTTTCTTGGCCGAGGTGTCTGGCGAGCCATTCGTCTCGGACGCTGTGCTTCAAGGCTGCTAAGGCTTCAGCGTCCGGACAGTAGACAATTTGGTTCTTCTTAGTGAGAAACCTGTTCCAAAGCTTCCGGACTGACTCTCTGGGCTGTTGAATTATATGACTTAAATCGTCTGCATCCGGAGGTCGGACATAGGTCCCTTGAAAATTAGCCCGAAAAGCATCCTCGAGCTCCTCCCAACTTCCAATTGAGTTTTCAGGGAGGCTTTTTAGCCAGTGCCGAGCTGGTTCTTTAAGCTTGACGGGCAAGTACTTGATGGCGTGGAGATCGTCTCCGCGAGCCATATGGATGTGGAGGATAAAGTCCTCAATCCAGACCCCAGGGTCCATGGTCCCGTCGTACGCCTCTATGTTCACTGGTTTGAATCCTTCTGGGAATTCGTGGTCCAGCACCTCATCGGTGAAACATAGGGGGTGTGCGGCACCCCTGTATTTGGATGTATTAGGGCGTCCGGACGGTTGTAGTATTCGGTTTTGATTTTGTGCTGGAGCGCGCTTCCTAGATCCATAGATGGATCTGGTCATACTAGATTTTTGGCGCAAGTCCTCACGTAGATTGTGTGTTGACTTATGTGCGGCCTTGTTAGCCGCTCTATCGCGGTCACAAGGTGGTTGATCCGGCCGGTTGGATGTTTTATTTCTTGGCTGTGTGGGCTCTAAGGCCTCATCGTCAAATTCAGCTAATAGCTTGCGCTTTGGATAGCTCTTTGTGTGGTAACTTCCACCGTAGTTTTCTTCGTTGTCGAGCACTTTCTTCCATCTGCTGTTGAGCGTATTTTGTGCGGCCTTAAGCCTTTGCTTCTGTTTCTTCAGACTCCTCGCTATGGCAATAAGCCTGCTGCGGAGGTTCTCTTGTTCCAAGTGCCTTTCCGGGATGATGTGTGCATCTTCGTCCGGACTGTTTTCCTCCCCAGAGGGGGGTTGATGAGGTTTATCCGCGGCGTCATCGTGCTCGGACATTGGATCCGTACTATGCTCGCCGTGCTCTGCCGCCGGGGCAATGTGGTCGTCATTTCCTCTGGAGTCGACTGGAGTGTTATTTTCTCTTGCGCTGTTATCACTGTTTTTGCCGAGGCGGGATTTGGAGCGGTGCCTACGCCGATGCTTTGTTTGCTTCTTGGAGGGGTCATCCTCCGCTGTCTCCTCCCGTTCCTCGTCATCGTTTTCTTTGGGTGTATCCACCATGTATATGTCATGTGATGAAGTGGCTGTCCGGTGCCCTGTGGGCATTGGTTCCTGTTCCTCTCCTGCATCGTCGTCCATGCCGTCGATGTCTTCGGAGTCAAAATCAAGCATGTCGGTTAAATCGTCGATAGTGACAACTAAGTGGGTGGTGGGTGGGCAGCGAATTTCTTCGTCGTCCGCATCCCATTCTAGCCGGACATAGTTCGGCCAAGGTTCCCCTAACAAGGAGAGGGACCTTAATGAATTTAGCACATCGCCGAAAGGCGAGTGCTGAAAGATATCCGTGGAGGTGAACTCCATGATCAGCGCCCAATCGGATTCGATAGGCATGGGCGCAGGCGGCTCAGAGTTCGTGACCGGAGATGAATCTAGTGGTTCGGCAACACGGCTCTCGTAAGGGGTGAAGTCAGTATCCGGCTCCATCGCCACTGAGAGTGCAGCCTCCATGGCGGGGTCTATCCACCCGTCCTTGGATGGCACAATTTGCTCCGGATTGAAGGCCGGAGTAGTTGCAGGTGCAATCTCCCAAACACTGTCCGACGGCAGAGCTAAATCATGCTCGTCGTGATTGTGCGGCGCACCTGACATGTGCTCGAATCCGTCGAAGATCAAGTCTCCGCGGATGTCGGCAGTGTAGTTTAAGTTTCCGAACCTAACCTGATGGCCAGGGGCATAGCTCTCGATCTGCTCCAGATGGCCAAGCGAGTTGCCCCGCAGTGCGAAGCCGCTGAATACGAAGGTCTGCCCGGGGAGGAAAACCTCACCCTGGACCGCATCGTTACCGATGATTGAAGGAGCCATCAAGCCTTATGGTGACGACACAGTGGAACTCTCAATGAAAGCACCAATGTTGGTGTCAAAGCCGGCGGATCTCGGGTAGGGGGTCCCGAACTGTGCGTCTAAGGCGGATGGTAACAGGAGGCAGGGGACACGATGTTTACCCAGGTTCAGGCCCTCTTGATGGAGGTAATACCCTACATCCTGCTTGATTGATATTGATGATATGAGTATTACAAGAGTTGATCTACCACGAGATCGTAGAGGCTAAACCCTAGAAGCTAGCCTATAGTATGATTGTTGTTGCCCTACGGACTAAACCCTCCAGTTTATATAGACACCGGAGGGGGCTAGGGTTACACAGAATCGGTTACAAGGGAGGAGATCTACATATCCGTATTGCCAAGCTTGCCTTCCACGCCAAGAAGAGTCCCATCCGGATACGGGACAAAGTCTTCAATCTTGTATCTTCATAGTCCAACAGTCCGGCTGTCCGGAGACCCCTAATCCAGGACTCCCTCATCATCACTGGGGGCAGAGTCGGTGTGGTCGATGATGATGTAGTCCTTGGGATGGTCGTCATCTCCTCCTGGTGCAGGGTCTCCCATGAATACTCCTAGCTTCCTTGTCGGGTCATGATTCTTCTCCACTAGTATGGTGATTTCGTCCTCATATCCGTCGCGTGTATACTTGAGTTCCTCTCCCAGCTCCATGTTCCTAGTCATCAACTTCTTCAGATCTATCATGCTTGCGCACATCTAGTTCTCCTGGCGACGGATATGATGATTTAACTCCTAGATGAAGGCTACAATGGAACTGTCCTTCCTGGTGCTAATCATCTCCCATTGCTCATCTCGGCGCCCGCATATCTGGTAGATAGTATCCTTAAGATCCTTGTGATAAGCTTTGCCGATGCGTCCTATGGCGATGTGGGCTGCCATGCTCTTGCCTAGACTCCAGGTTGGTGCATCAAAGGAAAACTCTATGGGGTCAGTTACTGGCGTGAATGTCCTTCCGGGAACTTGAAATCGAATCATCCAGCGCTCCTCTTCTGGTAAAGTGGCGGTGTAGGTCCCGGTGAACCTTGGTATTCCAATGTTTAGGTACTTAGGGACTTCCTTCAAGTGTCTCCCAAAATGTGTGTCTTCATCCAGTTGAGCGAACTTGTTCCTTGAGTCTGCCATCCTAAAGTGTAGAAACTGGAGAGAAGTCAGAAATGAGTAGAGAAGAGTGACCTATGGCTTATCTTAGTGGTCGTGTCCTACATTCAGCGTCTGCTCTGATACCATCTTGTAGCGACCCGACCTCAGATGGTCAAGTCTCTGTGCATAAGTGTCATCCCTGGATCGGCAATGCTGACACACACAGTACTCGAAGGATTTATAACAGAGTAGCAATCACACACTTATTACATCGAATGTCTCAAAAGAGAACTTATTACTGTAAATATGGCTTAAGGCCATCTAAATAAGATAACATCAGAACACTTGGGAGATAAAGTGAGTCCATCAACTCCAACGGCATAGCTGAGTGCATGACAAATGACCTAGCGCACCTTACTCTTCGTCCGAAAAGTCTGCAACATGATACGTTGCAGCCCGAAAATGGGTCAGCACATGGAATATGCTGGCAATATAACACAGTAGAGCAAAGAACAAATAAATGCTACCACTACATGCATATATGGCTGGTGGAGGCTCTATAGTTATAATGTTTTGCCAAAAGCCAATTTTTATTTAACTATCATGGTAGTGGTTAAACATTGAGAATGGTAAAACCCCATCTCAATCCCAATTAAAAGTAATTAACATCCCAACAAATTAATTTAGAGTGATGAGATCCACATGATAATTCAAGAACCAGATACTTAAGATGTCCATAACCGGGGACACGGCTAATCATGATTAGTTTGTACACTCTGCAGAGGTTTGCGCACTTTTCCCCACAAGACTCGATCTCCTCCGTTGGATTTCTCGCACTACATGGTGTTTGAGAAACGGATGACCGAGACACAATTTTTCAGAAGCATTAACTCTAACCCCGAGTAGACAGTACCAACCTACATCCTCTACATCTGCTAGCCTGCCACTGGAAGAGGTCATGCAACTTACTCCACTATGCTAGAGCCCATAATAGCTTGTGGCTGCACACGGAAGTTTCTAGCATGAATAATCTTATGATCCCTTCGATCCTGGGTGGCGAATCAAAAAGGACAGCACTGGTATATCCCCAGGTGCCCACAACCAATCCACCCAGATGTGTGTTTAAGTAGCCACCTTAAGTAAACCATTAATTAATAATCTCACATCTGTCATGGATACACTCAAACCCAATCCACCACTACGAGCATAGCATGGCACTAAGTAGCATAACGTAGAAGTAACTCCCAGGGTTTGATAATAAAAGGGTAATAGGTTCTACCTCATCATCTACTTCCCAAACCCACAAGTTAAGAGATCCTACTCATGCAATGTTTGAGGTTTGAGACTAATGCATAAAAACTGGGTAAACGGGATATGATAAAAGTGTTACTTGCCTTGCTGATGATCCGCAAAACCTAGTGACTCGTAGTAGCACGCCGTGCACTCCGGGAATTCTATCGCAAACAAACAATAGCATACATAAGCACTCAAGCAAAGATGCAAGGGGAAAACTTCAAATAGGAAGATCCAAACTGAAAGTTCAACTGGAGAGGTTCGATTTGCAAAAAGAATCGATCAAAACGGAGATACGGAACTGAAACTACGGTCAAAAGAACTTCGTAGAAAAATCTGCTTGAAACCAAATTTTAATTTTTCAAAACTTTGTTCAAAATGATTAAATAGAAATAGGAGTTCGAGACGAAGATTTTGGCTTTGGTTTCACTGGATTTGGACAAACGGTTAAGAAACGACGAAGGTTTGAAGATCAGGGGCTAATCTGCGATAAAAGTAATCGCGGATAGGTCCCTGGGCAAAAATAAAATAAAAATAAAAGACTAACGAACGAACGTTCGCTGTCTGGAACTAACTGGCGAAAAGCGTTCGTAAAAATGAACGAACGGACGGGCGTCCGCTAAATAACTAAACCGAGAAAACCGAACAGATAAAAAACGCATCTAGGGTTTCTAAAAAACCTGGTCGGTTTTTATTACCTAAACCGAAAAAACGGCGGCTCGGATCCGGTGAACTGCGGCGTGCGGCGCGGTGGCGAGCGGCGGCGCAGCGCGGGCGGCGGCGAGTTGTGCGCGGGCGGCGGATCTCGGCGGCGGGGTGCGGCGGTGGAGCGGGACGAGGTGAGGAGGGGCGGCGGCGGCGGGGGGGTTAAATAGGAAGGGGGAGGGGTTCGGCAGCTTGGGGAAGGGGTCGAGGAGGAGGAGTCCTCCTCGGACACGCGGCGGCGGTGGCGACGTGCGCCGGCCGGACTCGGCCAGGGCGAGGCGGCGGCTGGGCCGTGGCCTGGCGCTAGCTAGGCCGGCCCAGTTCGGCCGCAAACTCTTCTTTAAAAAAACAGATTTCGCCAAAAAGATCCTAATAAAAAAATAAAAATCTAAAAATGCCAAACAAATTTTCATCGTCTAAATAAAATATTTAGAACATGATGAACATTTTCTTGGCCTAAAATGCAATTTTAAAAATATGCATATTTTTCCAATCCAAATAAAATTGCAATAAAATCCAAATAAAATTATTTATTTGATTTTAACATTTTTCCTCCAATACTTCATTTATTTTGGGGAAGTCATATTATCTCCTCTCATATATTTTTAATATGAAATATTTTTGGAGAGGGAAAACAATAAAACCAAAGTGATCCTTGTTTCGATATTTGAGAAAATTCAAATATGAAAATGGTGAAACCCCCAACTCTCTCCGTGGGTCCTTGAGTTGCTTAGAATTTCGAGGATCGCAAAACAAAAGGCAATAAAATATGATATGCATGGATGACCTATGTATAACATTCCAAATTGGAAATTTGGGATGTTACAGTATTACACCTAGATCGGATATGAACTCCTTCATCCAGACTAATTCATTCGCTGCTTCCGAAGCAGCTATGTACTCCGCTTCACACGTAGATCCCGCCATGATGCTTTTCTTGGAACTGCACCAACTTACAACTCCACCATTCAATATA
The DNA here is from genome assembly GCF_003073215.2 of Triticum urartu. NCBI lineage: Eukaryota > Viridiplantae > Streptophyta > Magnoliopsida > Poales > Poaceae > Triticum > Triticum urartu. Next base: position 631,730,368 of record NC_053023.1, read on the forward strand.
AAAATGTATCCGGTTTGTGACTTAGAGTCATCCGGATCAGTGTCAAAGTTAGCATCGACGTAACCATTTACGACGAGCTCTTTGTCACCTCCATAAATGAGAAACATATCCTTAGTCCTTTTTAGGTACTTCAGGATGTTTTTGACCGCTGTCCAGTGATCCTCTCCTGGATTACTTTGGTACCTCCCTGCTAGACTTATAGCAAGGCACACATCAGGTCTGGTACACAGCATATCATACATGATAGATACTATGGCTGAGGCATAGGGAATGACTTTCATTTTCTCTCTATTTTCTGTAGTGGTTGGGCATTGAGTCTGACTCAACTTCACACCTTGTAACACAGGCAAGAACCCTTTCTTTAACTGATCCATTTTGAACTTCTTCAAAACTTTATCAAGGTATGTGCTTTGTGAAAGTCCAGTTAAGTGTCTTGATCTATCTCTATAGATCTTGATGCCCAATATATAAGCAGCTTCACCGAGGTCTTTCATTGAAAAACTCTTATTCAAGTATCCTTTTATGCAATCCAGAAATTCTACATCATTTCCAATCAACAATATGTCATCCACATATAATATTAGAAATGCTACAGAGCTCCCACTCACTTTCTTGTAAATACAGGCTTCTCCAAAAGTCTATATAAAACCATATGCTTTGTTCACCTCATCAAAGCGTATATTCCAACTCCGAGATGCTTGCACCAGTCCATAAATGGATCGCTAGAGCTTGCACACTTTGTTAACACCATTAGGATCGACAAAACCTTCTGGTTGCATCATATACAACTCTTCTTTGAGAAATCCATTAAGGAATGCAGTTTTGATGTCCATTTGCCAGATTTCATAATCATAAAATGTGGCAATTGCTAACATGATTCAGACAGACTTAAGCATCGCTACGGGTGAGAAAGTCTCATCGTAGTCAACTCCTTGAACTTGTCGAAAACCTTTCGCAACAAGTCAAGATTTGTAGACAGTAACATTACCATCAGCGTCAGTCTTCTTCTTGAAGATCCATTTATTCTCTATGGCTTGCAGATCATCGGGCAAGTCAACCAAAGTCCATACTTTGTTCTCATACATGGATTCCATCTCAGATTTCATGGTCTCAAGACATTTTGCGCAATTTGTGCTCATCATCGCTTCTCATAGTTCGTAGGTTCATCATGGTCTAGTAACATGACTTCCAGAACAGGATTACCGTACCACTCTGGTGTGGAACGTACTCTGGTTGACCTATGAGGTTCGGTAGTAACTTGATCTAAAGTCTCATTATCATTATCATTAGCTTCCTCTCTAGTTGGTGTAGGCATCACAAGAATGATTTTCTGTGATGAGCTACTTTTCAATTCGAGAGAAGGTACAATTACCTCATCAAGTTCTACTTTCCTCCCACTCACTTCTTTCGAGAGAAACTCCTTCTCTAGAAAGGATCCATTCTTAGCAACAAAGATCTTGCCTTCGGATTTGTGATAGAAGGTGTACCCAACAGTTTTGTTTGGGTATCCTATGAAGATGCACTTCTCCGATTTGGGTTCAAGCTTATCATGCTGCACTTTTTCACATAAGCATCACAACCCCAAACTTTAAGAAACAACAGCTTAGGTTTCTTGTCAAACCATAGTTCATACGGTGTCGTCTCAACGGATTTAGATGGTGCCCTGTTTAAAGTGAATGCAGATGTATCTAATGCATAACCCCCAAAAAATAGTGGTAAATCGGTAAGAGGCATCATAGATCGCACCATATCTAATAAAGTACGGTTACGACGTTCGGACACACCATTACGCTGTGGTGTTCCATGTGGCATGAGTTGTGAAACTATTCCACATTGTTATAAATGAAGGCCAAACTCATAACTCAAATATTCGCCTGCGCAATCAGATCGTAGAAAAATTATTTTCTTGTTACGATGATTCTCCACTTCACTCTGAAATTCTTTGAACTTTTCAAATATTTTAGACTTGTGTTTCATTAAGTAGATATACCCATATCCGTAGCCCCTGTTTCGAGTTGCAAATATGAGCAATAGAACCAGTATCAAATACCCAGGTGCTACTACGAGCATTAGCAAGGTACACATCAATAACATGTATATCAAATATACCTTTGTTCACTTTGCCATCCTTCTTATCCACCAAATACTTGGGGTAGTTCCGCTTCCAGTGACCAGTCCCTTTGCAGTAGATGCACTCAGTTTCAGGCTTGGGTCCAGACTTGGGCTTCTTACCGGGAGTGACAACTTTCTTGCCATTCTTCTCGAAGTTTCCCTTCTTTCCCTTGCCCTTTTTCTTGAAACTAGTGGTCTTGTTAATGAAAGTGCAACTATCCCTAGTTGGTTTTGGTAATTCCTAACAACATATAACTCATTGAGCTAATTCTACTTAAAGATAACATTTCAAGAAAGCTCAATGATTGGCATGGCATGGATGAGAAAAGTGGATCCCTCAAAATTCTAAGGACAAAGAATTGGCTCAAGCACAAAGCTCAGGACTCTACATCTTTTCATTTTTAGTGATCCAAGATCACATTGAGTACATAGGAAAAGCCAATACTATGAAGAGGGGATGAGGTGTTGCCTAATGGCTTACTTGCTCAAAGTTCTTAGTGATATGCTCCAAAATCCCTCAACTACTTTCTCACATCCACATATGTCCCAAACCAAAAGTCAAACTCGGCCCCACCGAAACCTTTTATCCGGCGCCACCGAGTTCAGTTGACATAGCCACAGCCAGAAACCCTAGTCTTTTCGGTCTCACCGATAGGGATCTCGGTCTCACCAAGATGGGATTGTAATCTCTCAGTTTCCCTTCGTAACGTTTCGGTCAAACCAAGATGAGCGATCGGTCCCACCGAGATTGCAATGCAAACTCTCTATTTCCCTTTCGTAACATTTCGGTCCAACCGAGATGAGCGAATCGGTCCCACCGAGTTTGCCTGACCAACTCTCTGTTAGTCCATTACCAAAATCGGTCCCACCGAGTTTGTGTAATCGGTCTCACCGAGATTACGTTATGCCCTAACCCTAAAAAAATCGGTCCCACCGAGTTGACATGTCGGTCCCACCGAGAATCCTAATGTTCACATTTTGAACTAAATCGGTCTGATCGAGTTTTATGATTCGGTCCCGTCGAGTTTGGTGATTTGTGTGTAACGGCTAGATTTTGTGTGGAGGCTATTTATACCCCTCCACCCACTCTTCATTCATGGAGAGAGCCATCAGAACATGCCTACACTTCCAACATATATTTTCAGAGAGAGAACCACCTACACTTGTGTTGAGGTCATGATATTCCACTCCAACCACATAAATCTTGATCTCTAGCCTTCCCAAGTTGCTTTCCACTCAAATCATCTTTCCACCAAATCCAAATCCTATGAGAGAGAGTTGAGTGTTGGGGAGACTATCATTTGAAGCACAAGAGCAAGGAGTTCATCATCAACACACCATTTGTTACCTCTTGGAGAGTGGTGTCTCCTAGATAGGTTAGGTGTCACTTGGGAGCCTCTGTCAAGATTGTGGAGTTGAACCAAGGAGTTTATAAGGGCAAGGAGATCACCTACTTCGTGAAGATCTACCCGAGTGAGGCAAGTCCTTCGTGGGCAACAGCCATGGTGGGATAGACAAGGTTGCTTCTTCGTGGACCCTTCGTGGGTGGAGCCCTCCGTGGACTCGCGCAACCGTTACCCTTCATGGGTTGAAGTCTCCATCAATGTGGATGTACGATAGCACCACCTATCGAAACCACGCCAAAAATCTCCGTGTCTCCAATTGCATTTGCATACTCCAAACTCCTCCCTTTACCTTCATATGCAGTTGTTTTACTCTCCGCTGCTATACTCTTAGAATTGCATGTGTAGGTTGATTTCTTGACTTGTGCTAAAGTTGCTAAAATCTGCCTAGAACTAAAATTGGGAAAAGGCGAGATTTTTATTTGGTCAAGTAGTCTAATAACCCCCCCTCTAGACATACTTTCGATCCTACAAGTGGTATCGGAGCTTTGGTCTCCATTTGCTTTGATTTCCATAGCTTTTGGTGGTCATAGCCTTGGTTTCACAACCTAGGAGAGTGTGGCATCTAGTGAGGGAAATTACCACCGTAGAGGTCCTTACTTTGATGGTACAAATTTTGCTAGTTGGAAGCATAAGATGAAAATGCATATTCTTGGACATAACCACGCCGTTTGGGCAATTGTGTGTATTGGCTTGCAAGGTGAATTCTTCGATGGGAGAGAACCAAACCGTGAATCTACCACGGAAGAGTTGAAGATGGTACAATACAATGCTCAAGCTTGTGATATTCTCTTCAGCGGATTATGCCCCGAAGAATTCAATAAAATCAGCCGTCTTGAGAATGCAAAGGAAATTTGGGATACTTTGATTGATATGCACGAAGGTACCGAATCTATCAAGGAATCCAAATTGGACGTGCTTCAAAGTCAGCTTGACAAATTCAAAATGAAGGATGGTGAAGGCGTCGCTAAAATGTACTCTAGGCTTGCTCCCATCACAAATGAGATTGCCGGCTTAGGAAGTGAAGAGACGACCGATAGATTCATCATCAAGAAGATCCTAAGAGCCTTGGATGTAAAATATGATACAGTGTGCACATTGATCCAAATGATGCCCAATTACAAAGATCTCAAGCCAACGGAAGTTATTGGAAGAATTATTGCTCATGAGATGTCACTCAAGGATAAGGAAGAGCTTCACAACAAGTCAAGTGGTGCTTAGAAAGCCTCTTGTGATGCTCCCACATCATCAAGTGAGAAGAAAACCTTCAATGAAGAATTGAGTCTAATGGTGAAGAACTTCAACAAGCTCTACAAGAGTAGAAGCAAGGAAAGAAGTTCCAAGTCAAGGTCCTACAATGACAAAAGATCTTCTAGTCGTGAGCGTAATTGCTACAATTGTGGAAGACCCGGACACTACTCCAATGAATGTACGACCCCCTACAAAAGAAGAGAAGATTCTCCCAAAAGAAGGAGTAGAAGAGAAGAATCACCATCAAGAGAGAGAAGGAGTAGAGATGATCATTATGAACGAAGACCCTCTCGGAGAAGCAAGGACTCGGAAAGGAAGGACAAGTCATCAAGGAGCTACACAAAAAAAAGACATCAAGCTCATGTTGGTGAATGGGTATCCGGTTCCTACTCCGACAATCACTCCAAAAGAAGTTATCACTCTGACTCCGAATATACTCAAGATGAAGGTGTTGCCGGACTAGCACTTGTGACAACCAACTCCTTCGACATATTTGACTCACCAAATGAAGGAATTGGGAGATGCTTCATGGCTAAAGGTCCAAAGGTAACACACCCCGAGTATGTTGATTTCAATAGTGATGAAGATGATTTGCTAGGAGATGATGATTTACTTGTTGACAACTCTAGTAATGAAAACTATGATGAGCTTGCTATTAATCATGATAATCAAGATAAAACTAATGACGATGATAAGAAGGAGATTGAGCGCCTAACTAAAGAACTAAACACTCTTAAGTTAGCTCATGAAACTACATTGGAAGATCATCAAGAACTTTTAAAGACTCATGATAAGCTACGGTTTGAAAAGCTCAACCTTGAGCAAGAACATGAGTTTTTAAAGGCAATCAATGGTGATCTTCACAAGAAAAGTTCTTCTTACATTGACAAGCATTTACTCTTGTCTACTTACATGCCACAAGTTAAATCTAGCAACAAGAACAAGAAAGATTCTTCATCTAGTAGTAACAACAATCATTCTAAATCCAATATTGTTGCTTCTAGTATCTCTCTTGATTCCACTAATGATTCTATTAGCCAAGTTACACTTGAGCAAGAAAATAGCTTATTGAAGGGAATTATAGAGAAAGGTGTTTACAAGAGCCTTGCCGGAAGTAAGCAATTTGAGGAAATTGTACGCAAGCAAGGAAGACACCGGAAGAATGAAGGTGTTGGTTTTGAATGAAAGTTCAATGCCAATGGAGTTGAGTGGGAAGAAGATCAATGCCCCAAGACGAAGTTTGTTCCTCAACAAGAGAAGTATGATCCTACTTCTTAGAAAGGAACACAATCTCAAGATGATCTTCCACCACAAGACCAGAAGCTAAAAGGCAAGGACAAGCTTCAGGAGGAGATTGATGCATTTGAAGAAGCTCCTAAGGCCTTGGTCAAGTGGGTTCCCAAGACTACATCAAGTTCTACATCAAGTACGACTACAACTCCAAGGATTCCCATCAAGATGGTGTGGATCCCGAAGAAGAAGAACTAGAGAATTCTTGAGGGTGACTCCGCCAACCTACTTAACTCTTATCATTTTGGCAAGGACAAGTTCAAACAACTTTCATATCTTGCACTAGTTCAAGGAGTCACAAACCCTCTTGTTGGTAAGACAAGGGACAAGGTAACCTAATGCTTCTAGGGACATCATCTTGTGCACACATCACTCTATGTATATGGATATCCTTGTTTGTTACTTGTGGGACTAACCCATGTAGGTATTGAATGTGCAACTCACTCCAAAGGATTGCTCCGAATGATCTACATCAACATTGAGCATCCACATCTTCAACACCTACATGAATTCATCATCGACAAAACCCAAGGTTAGTTGATCCCTCTTAGGGGGGATATCACATCTAGGGGGTGCTTTACTCTAATCAATTGAGCTAAAGCAACTCTAATGGTGTGAACACAACAATGCTTTATGTAAAAGTGGTAACCCCACTTGTGCTTAAACGATGAGTATGACCTATGATCAAATGTTCTCATTTGACTCCTAAGTCAATATACTCATATATAGATGACCTAGTCATCGCAAATTGCTTGATAGATGCTAGAGTGTTTGTGCATGCATCGTCACATATTTCTTTTGCCATCTTATTGTGTGAGCATGTTGGTTGCATATTTTACTCATTCGAGGACATCCATTTGTTGATTTTATTGTTTAGCCTTTTCTCTTTTGCCAAATGGATGGACAAGAATGCCTAAGAACTCCATCTAGCTATCTATGCTTTTTCTCGTCGCAAACTCTATTCATGCTACATCACAAAGTTTGACCAAGTCAGATTCGAACCACTCTGTGTGAGGAGCACTCAGAGTTCCCGATTCGTCATAGACTTAAACTTCCAAAACCTCTTTGTGTATTTTGGTCTGACCGATTCATCCTTTTCGGTCCTACCGAGATCACTTAGTTGATCTAGGTTTTCAATCTCGGTGCAACCGATTAGAACCTTTCGGTCACACCGAGTTGCAGTAACTGCCTGTAGTTTTGCATCTCGGTGCCACCGAGTTGTTCCACTCGGTCACACCGACAGGGTCAGGTTATATATACCGACAGGTCAAATTTTGGAAAAATTTCCGAAACCTCTCCGCCCGCGCATAACCTACTCTGCCTCTTCAGGTCTCCGGATCATCCTCTCGTCGCCAGCGCCCTCCCGCCACTGGTCACCGCTGCCGTCAACGGCAATCTGCCCCGCCGTTGCCGCCGTAGCAAGTTCGCCGCCGAACTAGGGTACGAACTTGATCTTTGTGCTAATCCATAACTCTGATTCTTAGCGCATTGCTTTGCCATGATTCTTGCCACGAATGAAATCATCCTGTCCAGCGAAAACGTCTCGTAGATTAGTTTTGATTTGAAAATTTAGGGTTAGGTCTCCGCCGAATTCATCTCGGATCGACCGAGTTGTAGAAATCGGTCTCACCGATTTGTCTTAGGCCATTGCACATGCGTTTTCGGTCTGACCGAAAATTGCAAATCGGTGTGACCGAGTTCAATTCTCTGTGAAACCCTAGCAGTCTCGGTGCCACCGAACTGTGACTCGGTATGACCGAGTTTACTAGTTTAGATTCCAAAAGCTGCTTCGGTATCACCGAGTTTACAAATCGGTAGATCCAAAATGCTTTCTGTGAAGAACTAAAACTAAGTTTTTAAGTCATTCTACCTCTGCTCTAGAACTAAAATTGGGAAAAGGCTAGATTTTTATTTGGTCAAGTAGTCTAATCACCCCCCTCTAGACATACTTTCGATCCTACAGTTAACCATCAACACTTGATGCTCTTTCTTGATTTCTACCTCCGCAGCTTTGAGCATACCGAAGAGCTCGGGAATTTTCTTATCCATCCCTTGCATATTATAGTTCATCACAAAGCCTTTGTAGCTTGGTGGCAGTGATTGAAGAACTCTGTCAATAACACTATCATCCGGAAGATTAACTCCCAGCCGAGTCAAGTGGTTATGGTACCCGGACATTCTGACTATGTGTTCACTGACAGAACTATTCTCCTCCATCTTGCAGCTATAAAACTTGTTGGAGACTTCATATCTCTCAACTCGGGTATTTGCTTGAAATATTAACTTCAATTCCTGGAACATCTCATATGGTCCATGACGTTCAAAACGTCTTTGAAGTCCCGATTCTAAGCCGCAGAGCATAGCACACTGAACTATAGAGTAGTCATCAGACCGCGTCTGCCATACATTCAAAGCGTCTACATTAGCGGGAGGAGGCTTGTCACCGACCGGTGCATCAAGGACATAATTCTTCTGTGCAGCAATGAGGATAATCCTCAAGTTTGGACCCAGTCCATGTAGTTGCTACCATCATCTTTCAACTTAGCTTTCTCTAGGAACACATTAAAATTAAAGGGAACGGTAGCACGGGCCATTGATCTACAACATAGATATGCAAAAACTATCAGGACTAAGTTCATGATAAATTAAGTTCAATTAATCATATTACTTAAGAACTCCCACTTAGATAGACATCCCTCGAGTCATCTAAATGATCACGTGATCCATATCAACTAAACCATGTCCGATCATCATGTGAGATGGAGTAGTTTTCAATGGTGAACATCTCTATGTTGATCATATCTACTATATGATTCATGTTTGACCTTTCGGTCTCCAGTGTTCCGAGGACATGTTTATACATGCTAGGCTCATCAAGTTTAACCCGAGTATTCCGCATGTGCAGAACTGTCCTGCACCCGTTGTATGTGAACGTAGAGCTTATCACACCCGATCATCGTATGGTGTCTCGGCACGATGAACTGTCGCAACGGTGCATATTCAGGGAGAACACTTATACCTTGAAACTTTAGTGGGGGGTCATCTTATAATGCTACCACCGTACTAAGCAAAATAAGATGCATAAAAGATAAACATCAAATGCAATCAAAATATGTGACATGATATGGCCATCATCATCTTGTGCCTTTGATCTCCATCTCCAAAGCACTGTCATGATTTCCATCGTCATCGGCTTGACACCTTGATCTCCATCATAGCGTCGTGTTCGTCTCGCCAACTATTGCTTCTAGAACTATCGCTAATGCATAGTGATAAAGTAAAGCAATTACATGGCATTTGCATTTCATACAATAAAGCGACAACCATAAGGCTCCTGCCAGTTGCCGATAACTTTCACAAAACATGATCATCTCATACAATAACTTATATCACATCATGTCTTTACCATAGCACATCACAACATGCCCTACAAAAACAAGTTAGACGTCCTATACTTTGTGGTTGCAAGTTTTACGTGGCTACTACGGGCTTCTAGTAAGAATCGTTCTTACCTACGCATCAAAACCACAATGATGATTTATCAAGTTTGTTGTTTTAACCTTCAACAAGGACCGGCCGCAGTCAAATTCGATTCAACTAAAGTTGGAGAAACAGACATCCGCCAGACACCTTTATGCAAAACTAGTTGCATGTCTGTCGGTGGAACCGGTCTCATGAACGTGGTCATGTAAGGTTGGTCCAGGCCACTTCATCCAACAATACCGCCGAATCAAAATAAGACATTGGTGGTAAGCAGTATGATGATCACCACCCACAACTCTTTGTGTTCTACTCGTGCATATCATCTACGCATAAACCTGGCTCGGATGCCACTGTTGGGGAATGTAGCATGCAATTTCAAAAATTTCGTACGCTCACTCAAGATTTGTCTAGGAGATGCATAGCAACGAGAGGAGGAGAGTGTTTCCACGTACCCTCATAGACCGAAAGCGGAAGCGTTTGACAACGCGGTTGATGTAGTCGAACTTCTTCCCGTTTCGACTGATGAAGCACCGAACGTACGACACCTCCGAATTCTGCACACGTTTATCTCAATGACGTCCCTCGAACTCTTGATCCAGCAAAGTGTCGAGGGAGAGCTCCGTTAGCATGACGGCATGGTGACGGTGATGGTGAAGTGATCTGCACAGGGCTTCGCCTAAGCACTACGACAATATGATCGGAGGCGTAAACTGTGGAGGGGGGCGCCGCACACGGCTAGGAATCCATGTTGTGTGTTCTAGCGGTGCCCCCCACATATATAGGTGGGAGAGGGAGAGGGGTGGCAAGGGGCGCCTGATGTCGCTTGAAGCTACCTTGGTATTTCCCCAAAGAGGAAGGGATGATGCAGCACAATGGCGGTAGGTATTTCCCTCAGATATGAAACCAAGGTTATCGAACCAATAGGAGAACCAAGCAACACACGTAAACAACACCTACACACAAATAACAAATACTCGCAACCTGATGGGTTAGAGGGGTTGTCAATACCTTTCGGGTAACGGCGCGAGAAATTGGAAAACGGACGTGAATAAATTATAGTAGATTGATAGATCGAACACCAAATAAAATAAAATGCAGCAAGGTATTTCTGTATTTTTGGTTTAATAGATCTGAAAATAAAAGCAAACGAAAAGTAGATCACAAAGGCAAATAATATTAGAAAGAGACCCGGGGTCTGTAGGTTTCATTAGTGGCTTCTCTTGAGAAAAATAGCAAACGGTGGGTAAACAAATTACTGTTGGGCAATTGATAGAACTTCAAATAATCATGACGATATCCAGGCAATGATCATTACATAGGCATCATGTCCAAGATTAGTAGACCGACTCCTGCCTGCATCTACTACTATTACTCCACATATCGACCGCTATCCAGCATGCATCTAGTGTATTAAGTTCATGGAGAAACAGAGTATGCAATAAGAACGATGACATGATGTAGACAAGATCTATCTATGTAGAGATAGACCCAATCGTTTTATCCTTAGTAGCAGCGATACATACGTGTCGGTTCCCATTCTGTCACTGGGATCAAGCACCGTAAGATCGAACCCACTACAAAGCACATCTTCCCATTGCAAGATAAATAGATCAAGTTAGCCAAACAAAACCAAAATATCAGAGAAGAAATATGAGGCTATAAGCAATCATGCATACAAGAGATCAAAGAAACTCAAATAACTTTCATGGATATAAAAAGATAGATATGATTATAAACTCAAAGTTCATCTGATCCCAACAAACACACCGCAAAAAGAGTTACATCATATTGATCTCCAAGAGACCATTGTATTGAGAATCAAACAAGAGAGATGAAGCCATCTAGCTACAAACTACGGACCCGAAGGTCTACAAAGAACTACTCATGCATCATCGGAGAGGCACCAATGGAGGTGATGAACCTGTGATGGTGTCTAGATTGGATCTGGTGGTTCTGGACTCTGCGGCGGCTAGAATTGATTTTCGTTGACTCCCCTAGGGTTTCTGGAATATTGGGGTATTTATAGAGCAAAGAGGCCGTCTGGGGGCACCCGAGGTGGGCACAACCCACCAGGGCGCACCTGGGCCTCTAGGTGCGCCCTGGTGGGTTGTGCTCCCCTCGAAGCACCCCCCAGGCGCTGCCTTGGCCCATTGGGTGTCCTCTGGTCCATAAGAAACCTCCGTAAAGTTTCGTTGCATTTGGACTCCGTTTGGTAATGATTTCCTCCGATGTAAAAAACATGCAAAAACAGCAACTGGCACTTGGCATTATGTCAATAGGTTAGTACCAAAAAATGATATAAAATGACTATAAAATGATTATAAAACATCCAAGATTGATAATATAACAGCATGGAACAATAAAAAATTATAGATATTTTGGAGATGTATCAGCATCCCCAAGCTTAACTCCTGCTCGTCCTCGAGTAGGTAAGTGATAAAAACAGAATTTTTGATGTGGAATGCTGCCTAACATGTCATATCATATTCTTTTCTTTATAGCATGGACATTTGGACTTTTATATTGTTCAAAGCAATAGTCTAGTTTTGACATGATAACTTAAGTACTCAAGCATATCAACAAGCAACCATGTCTTTCAAAATATCAACGCTAAAATAAGCTATCCCTAGCCCATCATGCTCAATCATTGATCCATTCATGAAACACACTCGCATATTAACTACACCCAATGCTCAAGTATGATCATGGTGCCTCCTAGTTGGTGCTTTTATAAGAGAAATTGGAGACTCAAATTCAAAAATAAAAATGGCGTAAAGTAAAAGAAAGGCCCTTCGCAGAGGGAAGTAGGGATTTGTAGAGGTGCTAGAGCTCAAAGCGAAAAACTTAGAGATAAAAACATTTTGGGAGGTGTGTCTTTCCCACCATCGAAAACGACTTAGAGTTTCGAACATTTTCCATGCTAGATATATCATAGGCGGTTCCCAAACAGAAATTAAAGTTTATTCCTTTTTCCACCATATTTTCACTTTCCATGGCTAACCGTATCCACGGGTTCGTTCCATACCAACACTTTCCAAGGAATTTATTATTTGACAACATAAAGTAAATTCATTTTTCATTTTGGGACTAGGCATCCCTAATACCTTTGCCTTACTCTCGTGCAATGACAAGTGAATAAACACTCATCGTGAGAATAACACATCTAGCATGGAAAATATTAGCCACCCCTCACCGCTCCGCGGACGGCACGAACACACAAAAGAGAAGTTTATTTTGAAAATTAGAGATGGAAGATACAAAATTTCTTAGAATGACAAAAGAATACCGCATATGGGTAGATATAGTGGACTCATGTGGCAAAATTGGTTTAAAGGTTTTTGGATGCACAAGTAGTGATCATACTTAGTGCAAAATGAAGGCTAGCAAAAAGATTGAGAAGCGACCAACCAAGAAACGAATAATCTCATAAGCGAGCATCAAGCATAATTAACACCGAATAATGCACCACAAGTAGGATGTAATTTCATTGCATTATTCATTTTCATGCTTGTATAGGGAATCACAAACCTTAACACCAATATTCTTACTAAAGCATAGTTATCATCAAGATGACTCACATATCACATCATAATATGTCAAAACTATTACTAAGAATCATGTTTACTTTGTCCAATGATCTTCGTGAAAGTTTTTATTATATCCTTGTTGGATATCTATCACTTTGGAACTAATTTTCATGTGTTGCTTTTGATAAGCTCAAACAAATATAAGTGAAGATCAGGAGCATAATATTTCTTTCTCTCAAATTAATTTAACTGAAGCAAGAGAGAATTTCTTGAAAATTTTACTAACTCTCAAATAAATCTAAGTGAAGCAAGAGAGCATTTCTTCAAAAATACTAAAGCACACCGTGCTGAAAAAGATATAAGTGAATGCTACCTCTTGAGCACTGCGTTGGTTTTCCCTTGAAGAGGAAAGGGTGATGCAGTAAAGCAGCGTAAGTATTTCCCTCAGTTTTTGAGAACCAAGGTATCAATCCGGTAGGAGATCACGCTCAAATCCCATGCACCTACACAAACAAATAAGAACCTCGCAACCAACGCGATAAAGGGGTTGTCAAGCCCTTCTCGGTCACTTATGAGAGTGAGCTCTGATAGATATGATAAGATAATATTTTTGGTATTTTTATGATAGAGAAATAAAGATGCAAAAGTAAAATAAAAGGCAAACAGAAATAACTAAGTATTGGAAGATTAATTTGATGGAAGATAGACCCGGGGGCCATAGGTTCACTAGTGGCTTCTCTCAAGGGCATAAGTATTACGGTGGGTAAACGAATTACTGTCGAGCAATTGATAGAATTGAGCATAGTTATGAGAATATCTAGGTATGATCATGTATATAGGCATCACGTCCGAGACAAGTAGACCAAAACGATTCTGCATCTACTACTATTACTCCACACATCGACCACTATCCAGCATGCATCTAGAGTATTAAGTTCAAGAGAACAGAGTAATGCTTTAAGGAAGATGACATGATGTAGAGGGATAAACTCATGCAATATGATATAAACCCCATCTTTTTATCCTCGATGGAAACAATACAATACGTATCGGTTCCCTTTCTGTCACTGGGATCGAACACTGCAAGATTGAACCCAAAGCTAAGCACTTCTTCCATTGCAAGAAAGATCAATCTAGTAGGCCAAACCAAACTAAGAATTCGAAGAGACTTGCAGAGATAAACCAATCACACATAAAAGAATTCAGAGGAGAATCAAATATTGTTCATAGATAATCTGGATCATAAACCCACAATTCATCGGATCTCGACAAACACACCGCAAAAAGAATATTACATCGAATAGATCTCCAAGAAAATCGAGGAGAACTTTGTATTGAGATCCAAAGAGAGAGAAGAAGCCATCCAGATAATAACTGTGGACCCGTAGGTCTGAAGTAAACTACTCACACATCACTGGAGAGGCCATGGAGTTGATGTAGAGGCCCTCCGTGATCAATGCCCCCTCCGGGGGAGCTTCGGAAAAGGCCCCGAGATGGGATCTCTCGAGTACAGAAGGTTGCGGTGATGGAATTAGGTTTTCATGGTGCTCCTGGATGTTTGGGGGTACGTGGATATATATAGGAGGAAGAAGTACGTCGGTGGAGCAACGGAGGGCCCACGAGGGTGGAGGGCGCGCCCACGGGGGTAGGCGCACCCCCCTGCCTCGTGCCTTCCTCCCTTGTTTCTTGACGGCCACTCCAAGTCTCCTGGATCACGTTTGTTGAGAAAATCATGTTCCCGAAGGTTTCATTCCGTTTGGACTCTGTTTGATATTCCTTTTCTTCGAAACCCTAAAATAGGAAAAAAAAACAATTTGGGTTGGGCCTCTGGTTAGTAGGTTAGTCCCAAAAATGATATAAAAGTGTAAAATAAAGCCCATTAACATCCAAAATAGATAATATAATAGCATGGAGCAATCAAAATTTATAGATACGTTGGAGACATATCAGTGAAGCACTAGAGCAAATCCATAGCTCATAAAAGTTTAAGTGAAGCATAGAGAGCAATTCTAACAAGTCATGACATAATCTTGGCTCTCTCAAATAGGTGTGTCCAGCAAGGAATCAAGAGTTAAAACACAAAATAAAACAAGCAAAGACTCATATCATACAAGACGCTCCAAGCAAAACACATAGTATGTGACGAATAAAAATATAGCTTCGAGTAAAATACCGATGGTCGTTAGAAGAAAGAGGGGATGCCACTCAGGGGCATCCCCAAGCTTAGTTTCTTGCTCATTTTAGATAATAGCTTGGGATGCCAGGGCATCCCCAAGCTTAGGCTCTTGTTAATCCTTATTACTTCATCCATCGTAAGATAACCCAAAACTTGAAAACTTCAATCACACAAAACTGAACAAAAGTCTTCGTGAGATCTGTTAGTATAAGAAAACAAAACACTACTATAAGTGTTGTATTAAACCAGTTCATATTTTGTTCTTGCATTATATCTACTGTATTCCACTTTTCTATGGCAAAAACTCATCAAAGAAAACCATAGAGCCATCAAAACAAGCACACAACGCAAAGAAAACAGAATCTGTCAAAAACAGAACAGTGTGTAGCAATCTGGATAATTCGAATACTTCTGTAACTCCAAAAACTCTAAAAAATTAGGAAGACCTGGGAAATTTGTATATTAATCTACTGAAAAAGGAATTTGTATTTTATCTCTCTCTGGTTAAAGATTATTTTCGCAAGCGCAAATGTTTTTGTTTTTTTTCAGCAAGATCAAACAACTATCACCAAAGAAGATCCTAAAGGCTTTACTTGGCACAAACACTAATTAAAACAAAAAAACACAATCATAACAGTAGCATAATTGTGCAAACACTCAAGAACAGAAAGCAAAAATCAAAAATAAATTTTATTCATTTGGTTGCCTCCCAACAAGCTATAGTTTTACGCCCTTAGCTAGGCATAAAGCAAGGATCTAAGTTTTGTCACATTTGTTTTGAGATCCATAAGATGCCCTCATGATTGATTCATATGGTGGCCTAATTCTTGTTCTAGGGAAGTGTTCCATACCCTTCCTCAAAGGAGATTGGAACTTAATATTGCCTTCTTTCATATCAATCACGGCACCGACAGTGCGTAAAAATGGTCTATCAAGAATAATTGGACCAGGCGGATTGCAATCAATATCAAGAAAAATAAAATCTATGGGCACATAATTCCTATTTGCAAGAATAAGAACATCATTAATTCTTCCCATAGGCTTTTTAATAGTAGAATCTGCCAAGTGCAAATTCAAAGAACATGATTCAATATCGGTAGGACCAAGCACATCACATAAAGATTTCGGAATTGTAGAAACACTAGCACCCAAGTCACATAAATCAAAGCTCTCATAATTTTTAATCTTGACTTTGATAGTAGGTTCCCACTCATCATGCAATTTTCTAGGAATTGAAACTTCTAATTCCAACTTTTCCTCTAAAGCTTTCATCATAGCATCAGCAATATGTTTAGTAAAAGCTTTATTTTGTTCATAAGCATGGGGTGAATTTATCATGGATTGCAACAAAGAAATACAATCAATCAAACAGCAACTATCATAATTAAATTCTTTGTAATCCAAAAGAGTGGGCACATCACTAGCTAAAGTTTTGACCTCTTCAAACCCACTTTTATCAATTTTCTCAACAAAAATTTTACCCTCCGAAATAGCGGGACGCCTTCTAACTAAAGTTGACTCTTCTCCAGTCCATTTTTCACCAATATTAACTTTACTAAACAAGGAATCAATAGAATAAACACCAATCATTTTAATATCTTCATCACTTTAGCGAAAGTAATCACTAGAAAACGCTTTTTCTAAAAATTCTCTTTTAGCTCTAAGCATAGCGGTTCTTTTCTTACTTTCATCCATAGAAACATAAAGAGCTTTAATTGATTCCTCAACTTTAGACAAAAAATTTCATATTGAGATATGATGACCCACAAGTATAGGGGGTCTATCATAGTCCTTTCGATAAGTAAGAGTGTCGAACCCAACGAGGAGCAGAAGGAAATGACAAGCGGTTTTCAGTAAGGTATTATCTGTAAGCACTAAAATTATCGGTAACATATAGTTTTGTGATAAGGTAATTCGTAACGGGTAACAAGTAATAAAAGTAAACAAGGTGAAGCAAGGTGGCCCAATCCTTTCTGAAGTGAAGGACAAGCCTAGACAAACTCTTATATAAAGGAAAGTGTTCCCGAGGACACATGGGAATTATCATCAAGCTAGTTTTCATCATGTTCATATGATCCGTGTTCGTTACTTTGATAATTTGAAATGTGGGTGGACCGGTGCTTGGCTACTCCCCTTTCTTGGACAAGCATCCCACTTATGATTAACCCCCTTCGCAAGCATCCGCAACTATGAAAGAAGAATTAACGTAAACCTAATCATAGCATGAAACATATGGATCCAAATCAGCCCCTTACGAAGCAACGCATAAACTAGGGTTTAAGCTTCTGTCACTCTAGCAACCCATCATCTACTTATTACTTCCCAATGCCTTCCCCTAGGCCCAAACAATGGTGAAGTGTTATGTATTCGATGTTCACATAACACCACTAGAGGGAAGACAACATACATCTCATCAAAATATCGAAGGAATACCAAATTCACATGACTACTTAGAGCAAGACTTCTCCCATGTCCTCAAGAACAAACGTAACTACTCACAAATCATATTCATGTTCATAATCAAAGGGGTATTAATGTGCATAAAGGATTTCAACATATAATCTTCCACTGAATAAACCAACTAGCATCAACTACAAGGAGTAATCAACACTACTAGCAACCCACAGGTACCAATCAATGGTTTTGAGACAAAGATAGGATACAAGAGATGAACTAGGGTTTGAGAGGAGATGGCGCTGGTGAAGATGTTGATGGAGATTGACCCCCTCCCGATGAGAGGATCGATGGTGATGATTTCCCCCTCCCGGAGGGATGTTTCCCCTGCAGAACAGCTCCGCCGGAGCCCTAGATTGGTTCCGCCAAGGTTCCGCCTCGATACGGCGGCACTTCGTCCCGAAAGCTTACTCCTTTTCCAGGGCCAAAGACACCTTATACCAGAAGATGGGCATCGGGGCCTGCCAGGTGGCCCACGAGCCAGGGGGCGCGCCCCCACCCTCGTGGACGGTGGCTGGCTCCCCTCTGGTGCTTTCTTTGCCCAATATTTTTAATATATTACAAAACTAACTTTCGTGGAGTTTCAGGACTTTTGGAGTTGTGCATAATAGGTCTATAATATTTGCTCCTTTTCCAGCCCAGAATTCCAGCTGCCGGCATTCTCCCTCTTCATGTAAACCTTGTAAAATAAGAGAGAAAAGTCATAAGTATTGTGACATAATGTGTGATAACAGACCATAATACAATAAATATCGATATAAAACATGATGCAAAATGGACATATCAACTCCCCCCAAGCTTAGACCTCGCTTGTCCTCAAGCGGAAGCCGATATCAAAAAATATGTCCACATGTTTAGAGATAGAGGTGTCGATAAAATAAAATACGGACATGAGGGCATCATGATCATTCTTGGAACAGCAACATATATATATAGTCATATGGTTTCTTATGCTAAAGTAACAATCTATTCGCAATGTAAAGTATGAATCAGAAACTTCATTGAAAACTAACAAACTATAATCTCAGTCATTGAAGCAATTGCAATTTATCGTAACATCGGAAAGAGTCAATATAAGAGCTTTTCAGCAAGTCCACATACTCAAATATCATTTAGTCTTTCACAATTGCTAACACTCACGCAATACTTATGGGTATGAAGTTTTAATCAGACACAGAGAAAGATAGGGGCTTATAGTTTTGCCTCCCAACCTTTTACCTCAAGGGTAATGTCAACAATAATAGTATATGAAAACCCACATCCAATTAGCTATATATATCAGGATCTTTCCAACACACAGTGCTTGCCAAAGGATAAAATGTAAAATGGAAAGGTGAAGATCATCGTGACTCTTGTATAAGGTATAGGACAAAAATAAAAGATAGGCCCTTTCGCAGAGGGAAGCAAAGGCTGCCGTGTGCTTTTATGGCTGGATGCACAATATCTTAATGCAAAAGAACGTCACTTTATATTGCCACTTGTGATAGGGACCTTTATTATGCAGTCCGTCGCTTTTATTTCTTCCATATCACAATATCGTATAAGGCTTATTTTCTCCACACTAATAGATCATACATATTTAGAGAGCAATTTTTTTATTGCTTGCAACAATGACAACTTACTTGAAGGATCTTACTCAATCCATAGGTAGATATGGTGGACTCTCATGGCAAAACTGGGTTTAAGGATATTTGGAAGCACAAGTAGTATCTCTACTTGGTGCAAAGAATTTGGCTAGCATGAGGGGGAAAGGCAAGCTCAATGATGTTGGACGATCCATGACAATATAATTTATTTCAGATATAAGATAACATAACCCATTACGTTGTCTTCCTTGTCCAACATCAACTTTTCAGCATGTCATATTTTAATGAGTGCTCACAATCATAAAAGATGTCCAAGATAGTATATTTATATGTGAAAACCTCTCTTTATTTATTACTTCCTATTAATTGCAACGATGACCAAAACTATGTTTGTCAACTCTCAACAACTTTATTCATCATATTCTTTATATGTGAAGTCATTACTCTCCATAAGATCAATATGATTTCTTTCTTTCTTTTTATTCTTTCTCTTTTCTTTTATTTTTATACCCTCAAGATCATAGCAAGATAACCAAGCCCTCAACTCAAGACTAATCTTTATCATATATAGCTCATGGAATCGATTACATAGATAAGGAGCAATTTAGTGGCTTCACCCAAAGTAATTTCCATAAAAGTACCACCCGCGGTGGAATCTAAAATATTATGAGAAACAAAATTCAACCCCGCATAAAAAATTTGTATGATCGTCCAAAGATTTAACCCATGCGTTGGGCAATTCCTTAGCATCATTTTCATCCTTTCCCAAGATTGTGCAACATGCTCATGTTCAAGTTGCTTGAAATTCATGATCTGGGTTCTAAGGAAAATAAGTTTTGCCGGCAGAAAATACTTAGTGATAAAAGCATCTTTGCACTTATTCCAAGAATCGATACTATTGCGAGGCAAAGAAGAGAACCAATTTTTTGCAGAATCATGCAAAGAAAACGGAAATAATTTCATCTTCACAACATCATTGTCCACATCTTTTTTATTTTGCATATCGCATAATTCCACGAACGTATTAAGATCGGACGTGGCATCCTCATTAGGAGTACCGGAAAATTGATCTTTCATAACAAGATTCAGCAAAGCAGTATTAATATCACAAGATTCCGCACTAGTGGCAGGAGGAGTAAGCAGAGTGCCAATAAAATCACTGTTGTTGGTATTTGAGAAATCACACAGTTTGGTGTTCTCTTGAGTCATGATGACTACGCAACAAGACTGCACTCAAAAACAGATCCGAGAAGAAAATGGCGAATGGAAAAGAGGGGTGAATAAAACTGCAAATTATTGTGAAGTGGGGGAGAAGAAAATGAGAGACGAATGGAAAATTGTTGGAAATATGCCCTAGAGGCAATAATAAAATGGTTATTATTATATTTCCTTGTTCATGATAATTGTCTATTGTTCATGCTATAATTGTGTTATCCGGAAATCGTAATACATGTGTGAATACATAGACCACAAAATGTCCCTAGTGAGCCTCTAGTTGATTAGCTCGTTGATCAATAGATGGTTATGGTTTCCTGACCATGGACATTGGATGTCGTTGATAACGGGATCACATCATTGGGAGAATGATGTGATGGACAAGACCCAATCCTAAGCATAGCACAAGATCGTGTAGTTCGTCTGCTAAAGCTTTTCTAATGTCAAGTATCATTTCCTTAGACCATGAGATTGTGCAACTCCCGGATACCGTAGGAATGTTTTGGGTGTACCAAACGTCACAACGTAACTAGGTGGCTATAAAGGCAAACTACGGGTATCTCCAAAAGTGTCTGTTGAGTTGGCACGAATCGAGACTGGGATTTGTCACTCCGTGTGACGGAGAGGTATCTCTGGGCCCACTCGGTAAGACATCACCAAAATGAGCTCAATGTGATCAAGGAGTTGCTCACGGGATGATGTATTACGGAACGAGTAAAGAGACTTGTCGGTAACGAGGTTGAACAAGGTATAGGGATATCGACGATCGAATCTCGGGCAAGTATCATACCGGTAGACAAAGGGAATTGTATACGGGATTGATTGAATCCCCGACATCGTGGTTCATCCGGTGAGATCATCGTGGAACATGTGGGAGCCAACATGGGTATCCAGATCCCGATGTTGGTTATTGGCCGGAGATATGTCTCGGTCATGTCGGCATGATTCCCGAACTCGTAGGGTCTACACACTTAAGGTTCGGTGACGCTAGAGTTGTTATGGGAAATAGTATGCAGTTATCGAATGTTGTTCAGAGTCCCAGATGAGATCCTGGACGTCATGAGGAGTTTCGGAATGGTCCGAAGGTGAAAATTTATATATGGGAAGTCATCACACGGTCACCGGAAGTGTTCGGGGGTTTATTGGTATTGTACCGGGACCACCTGCCCCGGAGGGCCCTATGGGCTGTATGTGGAAAGGAACCAGCCCCTAAGTGGGCTGGGCGCCATCCCCCCTAGGGCCCATGCGCCTAGGGTTGGGGGGTACCCTAAAGGGGCGCCCCCTTGGCTTGGGGGGCAAGCCCCCTCCCCTTGCCCCCCCCTCTAAATCTCATCTAGAGGGGCCGGCCCCCTTCCCCCTTCACCCTATAAATAGAGGGGTGGAGGGAGGGCAGCAACACCACATCCAAGGCGCAGCCCTCCCTCTCCCAACACCTCCTCCTCTTCCGTTGAGCTTGGTGAAGCCCTACCGGAGAACTGCGAGCTCCACCACCACGCCGTCGTGCTGCCGGAGCTCTTCCCCAACTTCTCCTTCCCCCTTGCTGGATCAAGAAGAAGGAGACATTCCCGGTCTGTACGTGTGTTGAATGCGGAGGCGCCGTTGTTCAGCGCTTAGATCAGAATCAACCGCGATCTGAATCACTGCGAGTACGACTCCTTCATCTGCGTTCTTGTAACGCTTCCGTTTCTTGATCTTCAAGGGTATGAAGATACACTCCCTTCTCTCTCGTTGCTAGTCTCTCCATAGATTGATATTGGTGATGCGTAGAAAATTTTTAATTTCTGCAACGATCCCCAACGGTGGCATCATGAGCTAGATCTATGTGTAGTTTCTATGCACAAGTAGAACACAAATTGCTGTGGGCGTCGATTTTGTCAATTTACTTGCCGTTACTAGTCTTATCTTGATTCGGCGGCATCTTGCGATGAAGCGGCCCGGACTGACCTTAAACATACGCTTACGTGAGACAGGTTCCACCGACTGACATGCACTAGTTGCATAAGGTGGCTAGCGGGTGTCTGTCTCTCCCACTTTAATCGGATCGGATTCGATGAAAAGGGTCCTTATGAAGGGTAAATAGAAATTGGCATATCATATTGTGGTTTTGGCGTAGGTAAGAAACGTTCTTGCTAGAAACCTATAGCAGCCACGTAAAAAACTTGCAACAACAATTAGAGGACGTCTAACTTGTTCTTGCAGCATATGTCGTGTGATGCGATATGGCCAAAAGGATGTGATGAATGATATATGTGATGTGTGAGATTGATCACGTTCTTGTAATAGGAATCACGACTTGCATGTCGATGAGTATGACAACCGGCAGGAGCCATAGGAGTTGTCTTAATTTATTGTATGACCTGCGTGTCAATGATAACACCATGTAATTACTTTACCTTATCGCTAAACGTTAGTCATAGTAGTAGAAGTAACAGTTGGCGAGACGACTTCATGAAGGCATGATGATGGAGATCATAGTGTCATGCCGGTGACGATGATGATCATGGCGCCCCAAAGATGGAGATCAAAAGGAGCAAAAATGATATTGGCCATATCATGTCACTATTTTATTGCATGTGATGTTTATCATGTTTTTACATCTTATTTGCTTAGAACGACGGTAGCATAAATAAGATGATCCCTCGCAATAATTTCAAGAAAGTGTTCCCCCTAACTGTGCACCGTTGCTAAGGTCCATTGTTCCGAAGCACCACGTGATAATCGGGTGTGATAGGTTCTAACGTTCGCATACAACGGGTGTAAGCCAGATTTACACACGCGATACACTTAAGTTGACTTGACGAGCCTAGCATGTACAGACATGGCCTCGGAACACAGAAGACCGAAAGGTCGAAAATGAGTCGTATAGAAGATACGATCAACATGAATATGTTCACCGATGATGACTAGTGCGTCTCACGTGATGATCGGACATGGCCTAGTTGACTCGGATCATGTATCACTTAGATGACTAGAGGGATGTCTATTTGAGTGGGAGTTCATTAAATAATGTGATTAGATGAACTTAATTATCATGAACATAGTCTAAAAATCTTTGCAATATGTCTTGTAGATCAAATGGTCCACGCTAATGTTGCCCTCAACTTCAACGCGTTCCTAGAGAGAACCAAGCTGAAAGACGATGGTAGAAACTACACGGGCTGGGTCCGTAACCTGAGGATTATCCTAATAGCTTCCAAGAAAGCATATGTCCTTGAAGCACCGCTAGGTGAAGCACCTGTTTTCCCAGCAACTCAAGATGTTATGAACGCCTGGTAGTCGCGTAGTGATGATTACTCCATGGTTCAGTGCGGTATGCTTTACAGCTTAGAACCGAGGCTCCAAAAGCGTTTTGAGCATCACGGAGCATATGAGATGTTCCAAGAGCTGAAAATGGTTTTCAAAGCTCATGCTCGGGTCGAGAGATATGAAGTCTCTGACAAGTTCTACAGTTGTAAGATGGAGGAGAATAGTTCTGCCAGCGAGAGCATACTCAAAATGTCTGGGTTGCACAACCGCTTGTCTCAGCTGGGAGTTAATCTCCTGGATGACACGGTCGTTGACAGAATCCTTCAGTCGCTCCCACCTAGCTACAAGAGCTTTGTGATGAATTTCAATATGCAGGGGATGGAGAAAACCATTCCTGAGGTATATTCAATGCTGAAATCAGTGGAGGTGGAGATCAAAAAGGAACATCAAGTGTTGATGGTCAATGAAACCACTAGTTTCAAGAAAGGCAAAGGTAAGAAGAACTTCAAGAAGGACGGCAAGGGAGTTGCCGCGCCCGGTAAGCCAGTTGCCGAGAAGAAGCCAAAGCATGGACCCAAGCCTGAGACTGAGTGCTTTTATTGCAAGGGAAACGGTCACTGGAAGCGGAACTGCCCCAAGTACTTAGCGGATAAGAAGGCCGGCAATACCAAAGGTATATATGATATACATGTTATTGATGTGTACCTTACCAGCACTCGTAGTAGCTCCTGGGTATTTGATACCGGTGCGGTTGCTCATATTTGTAACTCAAAACAGGAGCTGCGGAATAAGCGGAGACTGGCGAAGGACGAGGTGACGATGCGCATCGGGAATGGTTCCAAGGTCGATGTGATCGCCGTCGGCACGCTACCTCTACATTTACCTACGTGATTAGTTTTAAACCTCAATAATTGTTATTTAGTGCCAGCTTTTAGCATGAACATTGTATTTGGATCTCGCTTAATGCGAGATAGCTACTCATTTGAGTCTGAGAATAATGGTTGTTCTATTTATATGAGAGACATGTTTTATGGTCATGCCCCGCTGGTCAATGGTTTATTCTTATTTAATCTCGAACGTGATGTTACACATATGCATAGTGTGAATGCCAAAAGATGTAAGGTTGATAATGATAGTCCCACATACTTTTGGCACTGCCGCCTTGGTCACATTGGTGTCAAAAGCATGAAGAAACTCCATGCAGATGGACTTTTGGAGTCTCTTGATTATGAATCATTTGACACGTGTGAACCATGCCTCATGGGCAAAATGACCAAGACTCCGTTCTCCGGAACAATGGAGCGAGCAACCAACTTATTGGAAATCATACATATTGATGTGTGCGGTCCAATGAGTGTTGAAGCTCGCGGTGGTTATCGTTATGTTCTCACCCTCACCGATGACTTGAGTAGATATGGGTATTTATACTTAATGAAACACAAGTCTGAGACCTTTGAAAAGTTTAAGGAATTTAGGAGTGAAGTTGAGAATCAACTGAACAAGAAAATAAAGTTCTTACGATCAGATCATGGAGGGGAATATTTGAGTCACGAATTTGGCACACACTTAAGGAAATGTGGAATTGTTTCACAACTCACGCCGCCTGGAACACCTCAGCGTAATGGTGTGTCCGAACATTGTAATCGCACTCTATTAGATATGGTGCGATCTATGATGTCTCTTACCGATCTACCGCTATCATTTTGGGGTTATGCTTTAGAGACTGCCACATTCACTTTAAATAGGGCTCCGTCAAAATCTGTTGAGATGACACCGTATGAATTATGGTTTGAAAAGAAACCTAAGCTGTCATTTCTGAAAGTTTGGGGATGCGATGCTTATGTCAAGAAACTTCAACCTGAAAAGCTCGAACCCAAGTCGGAAAAATGCGTCTTCATAGGATACCCTTAGGAAACTATTGGGTATACCTTATACCTCAGATCCGAAGGCAAGATCTTTGTTGCCAAGAATGGATCCTTTCTAGAGAAAGAGTTTCTCTTGAAAGAAGTAAATGGGAGGAAAGTAGAACTTGATGAAGTACTGCCTCTTGAACCAGAAAGTAGCGCAGCTCAAGAAAATGTTTCTGTGGTGCCTGCACCGACTAGAAAGGAAGTTAATGATGATGATCAAGGAACTTCGGATCAAGTTACTACTGAACTTCGTAGGTCCACAAGGACACGTTCCGCACCAGAATGGTATGGCAACCCTGTCTGAGAAGTAATGTTGTTAGACAATGGTGAACCTTCGAACTATGAAGAAGCGATGGCGGGACCAGATTCCAACAAATGGCTTGAAGCCATGAAATCCGAGATAGGATCCATGTATCAAAACAAAGTATGGACTTTGACAGACTTGCCCGATGATCGTCGAGCCATAGAAAATAAATGGATCTTTAAGAAGAAGATGGACGCGGATGGCAATGTGACCATCTATAAAGCTCGACTTGTCGCTAAGGGTTATCGACAAGTTCAAGGGGTTGACTACGATGAGACCTTCTCACCCGTAGCGAAGCTGAAGTCCGTCTGAATCATGTTAGCAATTGCCGCATTCTATGATTATGAGATATGGCAAATGGATGTCAAAACGACATTCCTTAATGGTTACCTTAAGGAAGAATTGTATATGATGCAGCCGGAAGGTTTTATCGATCCTAAGAATGCTGACAAGGTATGCAAGCTCCAACGCTCAATCTATGGGCTGGTGCAAGCATCTAGGAGTTGGAACATTCGCTTTGATGAGATGATCAAAGCGTTTGGGTTTACGCAGATTTATGGAGAAGCATGTGTTTACAAGAAAGTGAGTGGGAGCTCTGTAGCATTTCTCATATTGTATGTGGATGACATACTATTGATGGGAAATGATATAGAACTCTTGGAAAGCATAAAGGCCTACTTGAATAAGTGTTTTTCAATGAAGGACCTTGGAGAAGCTGCTTATATATTAGGCATCAAGATCTATAGAGATAGATCGAGATGCCTCATTGGTCTTTCACAAAGCACGTACCTTGACAAGATATTGAAGAAGTTCAATATGGATCAGTCCAAGAAGGGGTTCTTGCCTGTATTGGAAGGTGTGAGATTGAGCACGGCTCTATGCCCGACCACGGCAGAAGATAGAGAAAAGATGAGTGCCATCCCCTATGCCTCGGCCATAGGGTCTATTATGTATGCCATGCTCTGTACTAGACCTGATGTAAACCTTGCCGTAAGTTTGGTAGGAAGGTACCAAAGTAATCCCGGCATGGAACACTGGACAGCGGTCAAGAATATCCTGAAGTACCTGAAAAGGAATAAGGATATGTTTCTCGTTTATGGAGGTGACGAAGAGCTCGTCGTAAAGGGTTACGTCGATGCTAGCTTCGACACAGATCTGGATGACTCCAAGTCACAAACTGGATACGTGTAAATTTTGAATGGTGGGGCAGTCAGCTGGTGCAGTTGCAAGCAAAGCATCGTGGCGGGATCTACATGTGAAGCGGAGTTCATGGCAACCTCGGAGGCAGCACATGAAGCAATCTGGATGAAGGAGTTCATTACCGACCTAGGAGTTATTCCCAATGCGTCGGGCCCGATGGCTCTCTTTTGTGACAACACTGGAGCTATTGCCATGTCCAAGGAGCCCAGGTTTCACAAGAAGACCAGGCATATCAAGCGTCGCTTCAACTCCATTCGTGAAAATGTTCAAGATGGAGACATAGATATTTGTAAAGTGCATACGGACCTGAATGTCGCAGATCCGTTGACTAAACCTCTTCCACGAGCAAAACATGATCAACACCAGAACTCTATGGGTGTTCGATTCATCACAATGTAACTAGATTGTTGACTCTAGTGCAAGTGGGAGACTGTTGGAAATATACCCTAGAGGCAATAATAAAATGGTTATTATTATATTTCCTTGTTCATGATAATTGTCTATTGTTCATGCTATAATTGTGTTATCCGGAAATCGTAATACATGTGTGAATACATAGACCACAATATGTCCCTAGTGAGCCTCTAATTGACTAGCCCGTTGATCAATAGATGGTTACGGTTTCCTGACCATGGTCATTGAATGTCGTTGATAATGGGATCACATCATTGGGAGAATGATGTGATGGACAAGACCCAATCCTAAGCATAGCACAAGATCGTGTAGTTCGTCTGCTAAAGCCTTTCTAATGTCAAGTATCATTTCCTTAGACCATGAGATTGTGCAACGCCCAGATACCATAGGAATGCTTTGGGTGGGCCAAACGTCACAACGTAACTGGGTGGCTATAAATGCACACTACGGGTATCTCCGAAAGTGTCTGTTGAGTTGGCACGAATCGAGACTGGGATTTGTCACTCCGTGTGACGGAGAGGTATCTCTGGGCCCACTCGGTAAGACATCATCAAAATGAGCTCAATGTGATCAAGGAGTTGATCACGGGATGATGTGTTACGGAACGAGTAAAGAGACTTGCCGGTAACGAGGTTGAACAAGGTATAGGGATACCGACGATCGAATCTCGGGCAAGTATCATACTGGTAGACAAAGGGAATTGTATACGGGATTGATTGAATCCCCGACATCGTGGTTCATCCAATGAGATCATCGTGGAACATGTGGGAGCCAACATGGGTATCCAGATCCCGCTATTGGTTATTGGCCGGAGAGATGTCTCGGTCATGTCGGCATGATTCCCGAACCCATAGGGTCTACACATTTAATGTTCGGTGACGCTAGAGTTGTTATGGGAAATAGTATGCAGTTACCGAATGTTGTTCGGAGTCCCGGATGACATCCGGGACATCATGAGGAGTTTTGGAATGGTCAGGAGGTGAAGATTTATATATGGGAAGTCATCATACGGTCACCGGAAGTGTTCGGGGGTTTATCGGTATTGTACCGGGACCACCGGGAGGGTCCACCTGCCCCAGAGGGCCCTATGGGATGTATGTGGAAGGGAACCAGCCCCTAAGTGGGTTGGGCGCCATCCCCCTAGGGCCCTTGCACCTAGGGTTGGGGGAACCCTAAAGGGGGCGCCCCCCTTGGCTTGGGGGGCAAGCCCCCTCCCCTTGGCCGCCCCCCCCCTCTAGATCTCATCTAGAGGGGCCGGCCCCCTTCCCCCTTCACCCTATAAATAGAGGGGTGGAGGGAGGGCAGCAACACCATATCCAAGGCGCAGCCCTCCCTCTCCCAACACCTCATCCTCTTTCGTTGAGCTTGGCGAAGCCCTGCCGGAGAACTGCGAGCTCCACCACCACGCCGTCGTGCTGCCGGAGCTCTTCCACAACTTCTCCTTCCCCCTTGCTGGATCAAGAAGAAGGAGACGTCCCCGGGCTGTATGTGTGTTGAACGCAGAGGCGTCGTTGTTCGGTGCTTAGATCGGAATCAACCGCGATCTGAATCGCTGCGAGTATGACTCCTTCATCCGCGTTCTTGTAATGCTTCCGTTTCGCGATCTTCAAGGGTATGAAGATACACTCCCTTCTCTCTCGGTGCTAGTCTCTCCATAGATTGATCTTGGTGATGCGTAGAAATTTTTTAATTTCTGCAACGATCCCCAACACAAATAATGTAAATTGTGAGGAGATGAGATTTGTGATTAGGAACCTGGTATATGTTGAAGATCTTCCCCGGCAATGGCACCAGAAATTCGTTTTGATCTCGCTTGAAGCTACGTCGGTATTTCCCCAAAGAGGAAGGGATGATGCAGCACAACGGCGGGAGGTATTTCCCTCAGATATGAAACCAAGGTTATCGAACCAGTAGGAGAACCAAGCAACACAACGTAAACAACACCTGCACACATATAACGAATACTCGCAACCCAACGTGTTAAAGGGGTTGTCAATCCCTTTCGGGTAACTGTGCCAAAAATTGGCAAACGGACGTGAATAATTGTAGTATCGAATGCCAAATAAAATAAAATGCAGCAAGGTATTTCTGTATTTTTGGTTTAATAGATCTGAAAATAAAAGCAAAGGTAAAGTAGATTGCAAAGGCAAATAATATGAGAAAGAGACCCGGGGCCGTAGGTTTCACTAGTGGCTTCTCTCGAGAAACATAGCAAACGGTGGGTAAACACATTACTGTTGGCCAATTAATAGAACTTAAAATAATCATGACGATATCCAGGCAATGATCATTACATAGGCATCACGTCCAAGATTAGTAGACCGACTCCTGCCTGCATCTACTACTATTACTCCACACATCGACCGCTATCCAGCATGCATCTAGTGTATTAAGTTCATGGAGAAACAGAGTAATGCAATAAGAACGATGACATGATGTAGACAAGATCTATCTATGTAGAGATAGACCCCATCGTTTTATCCTTAGTAGCAATGATACATACGTGTCGGTTCCCTTTCTGTCACTGGGATCAAGCACCGTAAGATCGAACCCACTACAAAGCACCTCTTCCCATTGCAAGATAAATAGATCAAGTTGGCCAAACAAAACCCAAATATCGGAGAAGAAATACGAGGCTATAAGCAATCATGCATATAAGAGATCAAAGAAACTCAAATAACTTTCGTGGATATAAAAAGATAGATCTGATCATAAACTCAAAGTTCATCCGATCCCAACAAACACATCGCAAAAAGAGTTACATCATATGGATCTCTAAGATACCATTGTATTGAGAATCAAACGAGAGAGAGGAAGCCATCTAGCTACTAACTACGGACCCGAAGGTCTACAAAGAATTACTCACACATCATCGGAGAGGCACCAATGATGGTGGTGAACCCCTCTGTGATGGTGTCTAGATTGGATCTAGTGGTTCTGGACTCTGCGGCGGCTGGAATTGATTTTTGTCGACTCCCCTAGAGTTTTTGGAATATTGGGGTATTTATAGAGCAAAGAGGCGGTCTAGGGGGCACCCGAGGAGGGCACAACCCACCAGGGCGCGCCTGGACCTCCAGGCGCGCCCAGGTGGGTTGTGCTCCCCTCGGAGCACCCCCCAGGCGCTGCCTTGGCCCATTGGCTGTCTTCTGGTCCATAAAAAATCTCCATAAAGTTTCATTGCGTTTGGACTCCGTTTGGTATTGATTTCCTGCGATGTAAAAAACATGCAAAAAAACAGCAACTAGCACTTGGCACTATTGAGGGAGTCCTGGACTAAGGGGTCCTCGAGCGTTCGGACTATTATCCTTTGGGCCGAACTGATGGGTTGTGAAGACATGAAGGCCGAAGACTGCACCGTGTCCGGATTGGACTCTACTTGGTGTGGAAGGCAAGCTCGGCGACCGAAGATTCCTTCTTATGTAAGCGACTCCATGTAAACCCTAGATCCCCTCGGTGTCGATATAAACCAAAGGGGATAGTCCGGAAAGGCCACCACATATACTCATTACCATATTCATAGGCTAGACTTCTAGGGTTTAGCCATTGCGATCTCATGGTGGATCAACTCTTTTAATACTCATATTCATCGAGATCAATCAAGCAGGAAGTAGGGTATTACCTCCATAGAGAGGGCCTGAACCTGGGTAAACATCGTGTCCCCCGTCTCCTGTTACCATCGATCCTAGACGCACAGTTCGGGACCCCCTACCCGAGATCCGCCGGTTTTGGCACCGACATTGGTGCTTTCATTGAGAGTTCCACTGTGCCGTCGACAAAAGGTTCGATGGCCCCTTCAATTGTCAATAATGACGCTGTCCAAAGAGGAACCTTCCTTCCCGGATAGATCTTCGTATTTAGCGGCTTCGTACTACAGGCCAACTCGCTTGGCCATCTGGAGCAGATCGATAGCTACGCCCCTGGCCATCAGGTCAGATTCATAAGCTTGAACTACGTTGTGGATATCCATAAAGACTTGATCTTCGAGGGATTTGAACCCGCGGCGATCGCTCCCCCTCATCCCAATGAACGTGACTTAAATCTGTCATCGGATCACACCCAGGAGATGGTCCCTACGGCTGCAACGACCTTAGAGCCAAAGCAGATCGAGCCATCCGAGGCCTCAGAGTCCGCGGCGTTGGAGCCGCACATGGACTCGACGCCCTGCAATATTCGCTTTAACGGAACTTCGGACTCGTCTCCGGTAATAAGTTCCGGATTGTGTACGCTCGCGGACACCAAGCTAGATCGGTTATCGATCTTCGAGTTTAGCGCCGCTGACATTTTCCAGCACTCGCCTTTGGGTGACGTGCTAAAATCTTTAAAGAATTTGTCCTTGGAGAAGGACTCACAGCTAAACTATGTCCGGTTCGAGCTAGAGACGGATGATGAGGAATCTTGCTTCCCACCCGCCACCCACTTCAGAGCCACCGTCGATGACTTAACCGACATGCTTGACTATGGCTCCGAAGACATCGATGGTATGGACGATGATGCCGACAAGGAGCAAGGCCAAGACCCGCCATTCACTGGACGTTGGACGGCTACCTCTTTGTATGACGTGTACATGGTTGATACACCTAAAGGATCTGGCGATGACAAAGTAGAGACATATGTGAATAAAACCTCCGAGACATAGTCCAAGCGTCGGCGGCCCAAGCGCCGCCCCAAGCCCCGCCGCTCAAAGGACGGCAACACTGGCACCGGAGAAAATAGTACTCCGGGTGATGCCGAAAACAATGAAGACCATGTCGGGGCTACATCCGAACAGGAACACGACAGCAGGCAAGACAACCCTGACGAACAGGCCATGGAAGATGACTCGGAGGATGATAGTTACCGTCCACCCTCCGAGGAGGAGATAAGCCTTGGCAACGAAGACTTCATCATGCCTGAGGATCCTCTCGAGCAGGAGCGCTTTAAGCTTCAGCTCATAGCCACTGCAAGGAGCCTGAAAAAGAAACAACAGCTGCTTCAAGCTAAACAAGACCCGCTCATCGACAGATGAACTCATGTCCTGACAACCGAGGAATACGGCCTCAACCGCCCAGCCAAGAGCTACCCGAAACACAGACTACTACCTCAATTCGATGAGGAGGTGCCGGAGCACATATCTCCCTCGTGTAATACGGATCGACCACCACGTGGTCGGGACAGGGCGGCGGAACGGCCACCCCGCAGCCGGGATAAAGCGGCAACTCAGGCCGAACAGTAGACCGCCCCACCACCCCATCAAAATAGGGACAGAAGAGTCCAGAGTCATATGTACGACCTCCGACAGACCCTGGATAGTAGAGCCAGACACACAAGATCGATCTACGGATCATGAGGACATGCCTCGAGGCACGACAACGGCTACCTATTCGGACATGACAAACCTAACCATGCTCGGGCTGAATGCCGCAGACGGACTCCTTCAGAGCTCCGCCACGATGCGGCCCGATACAAAGGCGCCGTACACCCGCTCTGCTTCACAGATGAAGTATTGGATCATGAATTCCCCGAGGGGTTCAAGCCCGTCAATATCGAATCATACGACGGCACAACCGATCCTGCAGTATGGATCGAGGATTTCATTCTCCAAATCCACATGGCCCGAGGATACGACCTCCACGCCATCAAATACCCCTCATTAAAGCTCAAAGGACCATCTCGGCACTGGTTAAATAGCCTGCCTGAGAACTCCATCGACAGCTGGGAGGACTTGGAAGAGGCTTTCCTCGACAACTTCCAAGGAACTTATGTCTGGCCACCAGATGCCGATGACATAAGCCACATAGTTCAACAACCCGGAGAATCAGCCAAAAAATTCTGGACTAGGTTCCTAACCAAAAAGAACCAGATTGTTTACTGTCCGGACGCCGAGGCCCTAGTAGCCTTCAAGCGCAGCATCTGTGACGAATGGCTAGCACGTCACCTCGGACAAGAAAAGCCGAAGTCAATGGCAGCCCTTACGGCACTCATGACCCGCTTTTGCGCAGGCGAGGACAGCTGGCTGGCTCATAGCAAAAACACAACCAGCGAGGCAGGCCCCACCGAGGCCAAGATCAGCACTGACAAGCTCTGGCGCAATAGACACAAACGTCAAAGCAACAGTGACAACACCGAGGACACCACAGTCAACGCCGGATTCAGTGGCTCCAAGTCCGGCCAACAGAAGAAACCCTACAAAAGAAACAACGAAGGACCTTCCAGCCTGGACCGCATACTCGACCATCCGTGCCAAATTCACGGCACCCCGGATAAGCAAGCCAATCATACCAACAGGGATTGTTGGGTCTTCAAGCAGGCTGGCAAGTTGAATGCCGAAAACAAAGAAAAGGGATCACAAAGTGAGGACGAGGATGAAGAGCCCCGGCAGCCGAACACCGGGGGACAGAAGAAATCCCCCCCAGTCAAAACAGTGAACATGATATACGCCACGCACATCCCCAGAAAGGAGCGCAAACGAGCACTCAGGGACGTCTACACGGTAGAGCCAGCCGCCCCAAAGTTCAATCCATGGTCGTCATTTATGATAACCTTCGATCGATGAGATCATCCGACTAGTATCCGCCATGGTAGTTCGGCCGCACTGGTCCTTGACCCAATCATCGACGGATTCCACCTAACACGAGTCCTGATGGATGGTGGAAGCAGCCTCAACCTGTTGTACTAGGATACAGTACGGAAGATGGGCATTAATCCCTCACGAATCAAACCAACAAAGACTACCTTTAAAGGAGTCATACCAGGTGTAGAGGCCCGCTGTACAGGCTCAATCACGCTAGAGGTGCTTTTAGGTTCTCCGGACAACTTCCGAAGCAAAGAGTTAATCTTCGATATCGTCCCCTTCTGAAGTGGCTACCACGCACTGCTCGGGCGAACCACGTTTGCTAGATTCAACGCAGTGCCACACTATGCGTATCTTAAGCTCAAGATGCCCGGTCCACGCGGCGTCATAACAGTCAATGGCAATACAGAATGCTCCCTCCAAACAGAGGAGCAAATCGCCGCCCTAGTAGCAGAAGTACAGAGCGGCCTTCTCAAGCAGCATTATAATCCAGCTGCCGATCCCCTGGACACCATCAAGAGGGTCCGGACTACACTGCAACAGGACAGCGCAGCTCGTCAAGAGCTCGACTAGCAATTCGGCCTCCATCCCAGCCCCAATGAGGTAGTGGCATTCGTACCACGCATACACAATTACGCACTCAAAAATCCATGGACATCGACGGAGGCACGAGATAACTCGGGGTCTACAATTCAGCAAAACCGATCCCGGACACACATACTTTCACTTCTTTTTCTTGTTGCAGGCACCTTTTTTCCGCGGGCCTGATATCAAGTCCTTTGGAAGGACTGGAATACAATGGAGGCAAGCAACACAGGTGTGTAGGGTAACCTTTATACGTTCTTCTTGACGGTATTCATACTTATTTCTCAGGACCCGCATGCTGCGCCCTATTGATTCCGACATGTTAAATGGCCGGATACTCCTCGCACCATCTGTACAAGATACGCCTTGACGTATCCATCCAGTTATAATAAAAATGGTTCGTGGCCCAGTTTGTGTGGTTTTCGCTTCTTACTTCGTTTTATTTTGATCTGCTTATTTGCTGCATTGACACTCTTTTACGTTTCATATTCGCCAGGGGCTACCCGTCGCCCCACAATACGGCAGCACAATCCGAACACTTCTTATATATAAGTTCAGCACCCCAAATTTAGCACTATATGCATTGGCTCCGAATCATGTCTTTGGTCAATAGTTGGGTTGCCCGGCTCCTATGCTTGCTACCCTACGTTCCGCTCCATCGGCTAGGGTAGTAAAGGGAGAACTACTGCGATTGTGCCCTGGCTTTGACCAGACGAGCACCTTAGTAGAGAAAGCCGAAAACTGACTGTCATGATGTGGTGAGAGCCGGTCAGCTACTCGAGGGTTACAAATCGTTGCAGATTTTTTCCGCGTTACACGAGAGATCGGCACTTCCCAATCAGATGCTGATAGTACTCTGGCTTAAACCAGGGGCTGCGCCCATGCTTTATTATAAAACTCCCATGGCTAAGTGAGGGTGTTAAAGCCATAAAGTCTGATTGCCTTGTTCGTTGCGCTAAACAACTCCTTCAAGGACCATGTAATTGGATCAAGATTGTTTAGATTCCATCCCGAACACCTCCGTACTATCTACGTGAGGGCAGAAGCCGACGACTGGCCAACCCTCAGATTACACATAACACGGTCGTACAGGAGGAAACAATTCAAAGCATAATAAAATTACTTTACAAAAATTGGCTTTGTTTCCATAATACAAGACAAAGGCAACATGAATACATTTATTCAAATACAATGTCCTGCAAACATTGCGCCGCTACAAGTCGAGACCCTTCTACGACATCCTCGAAATATCGCTCGGGTGTGCGGTGCTCCTTGCCCTCCAGCGGCCCGCTGGCGACTTCAACAACGTTCATCTTCGCCCACCACATATTGTAGCGAGCAAAGGCCATACGGGCACCTTCAATACAGACGGAGCACTTGATAACGTCCAGCCGAGGACAGGCGTTCACCATCCGCCTCATGAGTCTGAAGTAGCTGCTAGGCATAGCTTTGGCTGGCCACAGCCAGATTATCAAATCCTTAATGGCTAGTTCGGTGTGACGCCCCAAGACCGGAGCTTCAGATGCCTTCCATGGGTTTCGAGATTCGTTGGTGTTTTGTTTGGTTCGTTGCATTCGTCATTGCATCATGTGCATTGCATCATGTCATCATGCCATCATGTCATTTCTTTTCTTAACTCAACTAAATAAATGGCATGGATCCTTGATCCATTTAAACCGAGGGAAATGCACATGGTGATTTTCTCTTTATAACATATATCCTCCCAATATTATTAGGGAGCTATAACAAATATTCCATCCTTATGGAATCAACCATAACACATGTGCAAAGTATTTTCCATGTCTATTCCTCTTCGAGTTTGACCTTCAAACCTTGCCAATATTTTTCTCATCCCTTTTATCGAGGCTCTTCAAAAATCTCAGCCCATTTTGAGTCTTTTCAAATGGGCTTCAAAATTCAAACATGTCGAATTATATTCAACATGTGTGAATCTATTTTCTCCAAAAATCCCCTTGTCATTTTATTTAAATTCCTCACATTTTTGTGAGTCCAGTCATTTTACCCTCGTGCGCTAATTCTTTTCCCTAAAACCCCCTTCTTTTTTCCTTTCTCTCTAATTCTTTTCGGTTAAAGAAATTAATTAGGGAGAGGAAGAAGAGAGTCCAGCCCAACTGGGCCTCTCATCGGCCCAACCTTCCCCAGCCAAGTCGGCCTGTAGGCCCTCCTCCGCGGCCCACCTAGGCCAGCCGGCCTCTTTTGCCCCTCCTTGGCCCACACCCCTCTAACCCTAGGCCCAGCGAACCAACCTCCCTCTCCTTGCCCGATCCCACTCACCTCTCCCTCTCGTCCTCATCCACCGCCACCAACACCCCCACGCACGTCCCAGGAACCGCTTGACCCCCTCTCCCTCTCGCTCCCACACGCATCGCTAGGGAGAGGCGCTCTGCAGCATGCGCGAGCCCGCGCCCCCGCCTCCTTCTTCCACCAGCGACGCCGTCCTTCTCCTCCACCGCCAGCCGTACGCCGGAGCCCTTCCTCCGCCTCTGCTCCGGCCTCCTACGACAACCGCGTCGGCGCCCCAAGCTCTCCTCTCCGCCTTGCCTTCCTCCATCGACCTCGCGCCCGTCTCCTCAGCCGGACGACCACCTCACCGGTGACCAAACGCCCGCCGCCGAGCAGTCACGCGCCTCGGCCGGCGACCAGCGCCCCTGCCGGTCCTACGCTGCTCCTTCCCATCCCCGCACGCGCCAGGGGCCGAGCCTTCTCGTTGTGCCTCTCATGGCCTCGCAGCCCGGCCTCCTGTCCGGCGCCCAATCACCTGCCGCTGCCCTTCTACAACGCTGTGTCCACGACCAGCAGGAGGCCGCCGCTCGCCTCGCACCTCTGCTGCCGACTACCGAGGCCGCTGGGGTATGCCCGCAGTCACCCAGCGCCGCGACTTGCTCCTCTGCTCGCGAGTCCCTGCTTCGCCAATGCGCCTCCCCTGGCCTCGCCGCCTCGCTGCAGTGTTCTTCCTCGAGCCACCTCTTCAGGGTTCCTCTTTGCTGTGGACCGCCAAGTACCACCGCCCGAGTCTTTTTCCTTGCTTCGTTTTGGATTGAAGACCGAGACGAGACCGCCAAGATGCATCCTGGTGTCGCCGAAGACACGTGCACGACTACATGACGACCCGCCAAGACCGACTACGATGCCCGAACAAGCACTGTTTTCACGGATGGCGCCAAGTTCCACTACCGTCGACCCTCAAGACCAACAAGTACCACGACGACGCGTCATGTTCATCTACCACCGTCTTTGGAACCGAAGAACGCCAAGTACCTCTCCGAATCTCCGAAAAACGAACATGTACCACTATGTCCGGAGACCTCGAACCCGTCAAGTCTGACAACGATTGTGTACAACTACCGACGGCGTGCATGTTGCCAAGTACCCTCTCTGGATCGTCATGTTCGACTACCGATAAACATGTACCACTACCATCGCCGTGATCGCGAGAACCTCTACCGTCGACCCTAGAGCATGAGAGAATGACTACTTCCACTACGAAAGTCCCGAGAACGTCTACTTTCCCTTCTCCGCTTCGAACTTGATCCATTCTGATAATGCACGCTCTAAAAGGTATAACCACCGAGATGACCTTCCGAGAATGAATGCATGTTGTATGAGATGCTCATGTTCAAACCGTGTCCGAGCTGTCATTGCACGTTCCTCCTCAGTTGCCATGCCGTCGACCCACGGGAAACCTGGTATCCGGGACCACCCCACCATCCTCGCATGATCCGTTCATCCACACTTTCTCTTGCACCGACATCTCAATGAGTTTTCGAATCACCGGAATGTTGTCGTGGCACCATTTCCGTTGTAGTTGCCGTGGCACCCCTTTTGTTCCGCCATGGTGACCAAATGCTTCATAATGCTCTTGTCAAACTTTTAATAAAAATTGCATAAACTTGCACATGTCATCCGCATCATGTTAACAACATCAAGAATGTTTAAAATTGTTGTTTGTATTAATTTGCTAAATGCATATGGGGATTTACCGGATTTGTTGTTTGCTATATCCGGCCCCATTTAAATTGTTTAGATAGATAATTCCTTTATGTTTCACCTCTTGACATGCTTAACAACATTTAATATTGTTGGGTACATAAACGAGATCAAACTAAATAACTTGAATGTGGTGTTTCGTCAATATGCAACGGAGTTGCATATCGAGCTCCACTTAATTCGTAGGATTGCTTGTGCACTTTGCCATGTCATGCATAATTAAACCGGACATGCATCATACTTGGTTGTGCATCATGCCATGTTTATGCTTGGTTTTTTACTATGTTGTTTGCTTCTTTCTGGTGTTGCTTCTTCGGGATAGTTTCGATAATGCCGCGTTTGTGAGGATCCGTTCGACAACGTCCGTTTGTTCTTCTTATTGGACTCGTTCTTCTTCCTTGCGGGATCTCAGGCAAGATGACCATACCCTCGAAATCACTTCTATCTTTGCTTGCTAGTTGCTCGCTCTTTTGATATGCCTATGCTGCGATACCTACCACTTGCTTATCATGCCTCCCATATTGTTGAACCAAGCATCTAACCCACCTTGTCCTAGCAAACCGTTGTTTGGCTATGTTACCACTTTGCTCAGCCCCTCTTATAGCATTCTTAGTTGCAGGTGAAGATTGGAGCTTGTTCCATATTTGGAACATGGATATTTTGTTGGGATATCACAATATTCCTTATTTAATTAATGCATCTATATACTTGGTAAAGGGTGGAAGGCTCGGCCTTATGCCTGGTGTTTTATTCCACTCTTGCCGCTCTAGTTTCCGTCATATCGGTGTTATGTTTCCGGATTTTGCGTTCCTTACGCGGTTGGGTTATAATGGGAACCCCTTGACAGTTCGCCTTGAATAAAACTCCTCCAGCAAGGCCCAACATTGGTTTTACCATTCGCCACCTAGCCTTTTCTTTCCCTTGGGTTCTGCAGACTCAAGGGTCATCTTTATTTAAACCCCCGGGCCAGTGCTCCTCTGAGTGTTGGTCCAACCTGTCAGCTGCCGATGGCCACCAGGGGCAACTCTGGGCTGGCCTACCGGAACCTTGGACAATCCGGTGTGCCCTGAGAACGAGATATGTGCAGCTCCTATCGGGATTTGTCTGCACATTCGGGTGGCTTTGCTGTTCTTGTTTTACCATTGTCGAAATGTCTTGTAACCGGGATTCCGAGCCTGATCGGGTCTTCCCGCTAGAAGGAATATCCTTCGTTGACCGTGAGAGCTTGTGATGGGCTAAGTTGGGACTCCCCTGCAGGGATTTGAACTTTCGAAAGCCGTGCCAGCGGTTATGGGCAGATGGGAATTTGTTAATGTCCGGTTGTAGAAAACCTGAAGTTGACCTTAAGTAAAATACATCAACCGCGTGTGTAACCATGATGGTCTCTTCTCGGCGGAGTCCGGGAAGTGAACACGGTGTTGGAGTTATGTTTGACGTAGGTTGTTCTAGGATCACTTCTTGATCATAGTTTCTCGACCGTGCTTTGCCTTCTCTTCTCGCTCTCTTTTGCATATGTTAGCCACTATATATGCTAGTCGCTTGTTGCAGCTCCACCTCATACCTTTTACCTACCTATGAGCTTAAATAGTCTTGATCGCGAGGGTGTGAGATTGCTAAGTCCCCGTGACTCACAGATACTTCCAAAACCAGTTTGCAGGTGCCGATGTTACCGAGCAGGCGACGCAACCGAGCTCAAGGAGGAGCTCGATGAAGATCTTGTCCATTGTGTTGTTTCATTTCAGTCGATCAGTAGTGGAGCCCAGTTGGGACGATCGGGGATCTGTGTAGCATTTGGGGTAGTCTTCTTTCATTTTGGTTCCGTAGTCGGACCTTGATTGTATCTGGATGATGTAATGCTTTATTCATGTATTGTGTGAAGTGGCGATTGTAAGCCAACTATGTATCTCTTTCCCTTATGTATTACATGGGTTGTGTGAATATTACCTCACTTGCGACATTGCTTTCAATGCGGTTATGCCTCTAAGTCGTGCTTCGACACGTGGGAGATATAGCCGCATCGAGGGCATTACATTCGGCCACCCTATGCAGCTCCACCAGCTGTTTCAGCTGATCGGTGAAGGACACGGGATGCTCTGGTGCCGCACACTGGGACTAGAAGAGCCTCTCCAAAGAACCCCCTCCTTCGGCTCGATAAAACTCCACGGCGTCTGATACACTGTGTGGCAAATCCGCAAAAGTACCTGGGGAACTCCGAACCCGGGTTAGTAAAAGGTACTGCTTCCTCGAATAATTGCTTTGCATCTTAAATGCCTTACTCATTGTGATCTTCTTGGCCTCCTGGATCTTTTGAAGGGCGGCTTGGGCCTCATTCTGTGCGGTCTCCATGCTCTGACGATCCTTGGCGAATTCGGTCCCTCGAACCGACGCATCATGCTCCAAGGTCTCGCATTTTTTCACCGCATCCTGGAGCTCCTGGTGGACTTCTTTGACCCGGGCCTTTAGCTTCTTACAGGCGGCTTGCTGCTGGACAGCCTGCTCCTCGGCCTCGCCCAGGGCCTTCCTCAGGGCCTCGACCACGGTCGCGACTTCTGCACATATCAGAATACCGCTGTCAATATACAGCACTTATCCTTTCCCAAACATATAGCAAGTCGTTCCTCACCTTGCTTCTACTGGAGCCGGACCTTAACCTCGTCAAGCTCGTTCTCGGTCTGCTCCAGCCTCCGCTTCAGCTCGGAGACCTCGGCAGCATGTGAGGTCGCGGCCAACGGGGATGCCTGCTTATCGATACATATTCAGTCAGCCTCTTATAATTAAGGATTGATCCCCTGTCCGGTTCTCCTCGCCGAACACCGGACAATGTCTCAGGGGCTACGGACTATACGGGGTTTTTCTCTTTCTTACCTCGAAACCTGTTAACAGGCTGCTGCAAGCTTCATTCAGTCCGCTCTTGGCAGACTGAACCTTCTCGATCACCGCACCCATAAGGATACGGTGCTCGTCCTTGACGGAGGCGCTTCGTAGCGCCCCCATCAGGTCATCTGGCGCTCCTGGATGGACAGGAGCCATCGGTGGAGGCGACGCACGCCCCCTCCTTCAAAGGGGGCTGCTCGCCCGACTCCGGAGCCATATTGTTCTCCGGGATCGTATTCGGCGGAGGGTCGAACTGGATACGGCCCTCTTTGCCAGTCTCCATGAGGATCGACTCCCCCATGTGTCCAGCAGTGGAGGTCCCGCCTTGTGGCGCCTCCCGGACAACGTCCTAGGGTCCTTCCTTCGGAGCGGTCCTCTGGGATAACACTTCGTGTCGTCCCTGGCCCCGGGGGAGTAAGCAGGCGGTGGCGACATGCTCGCCATCTCCGACGGAGCCAATGAGCCTCCAGATGAGGATCGCTGGATGAGGTCATGGGCCGGACTACAATAGTGTGGATTAACCATGTTAGAATAATAAAAGGAAAGGGCTGGATGTGCGCATAAATAAGCCATGTCACTTATGATGCGGTCTGGGGCCTAGTACAGGGGCGACGTTCCGCGCTACTGTCAACGTACCATGTGGTGTCGACCGCTGGGGCGCCTTTCCCCTTTTTGGGCGCTTTCGCCTCCAGATGTGCCGAGGCCACCCTCTTCTTCTTCTTCTCCTCGGGAGGAGGGTTGTTTTCCTCCTCCTCCTCCTCCTCTTCCTCGTCGTTGTCCTTAGGGACAGAGGAATGGGCCTCGTTGTCTTCGGACGTCGTGTCCGAAGTGCCCTTGCGACGGGGGCCAAGGCCACTCTTGGCCCCCTTGGCTTTCTTCTCCGGCGCCGTATATGGCGCCGGTACCAGCATCTTCGCCAAGCGCGGGATGATTGGTTCTTCGGGCAACAGAGCCGGACACTGGATCCGCTTCGCCCTCTCCACCCAGTCCTGAGAGAGCAATACTAAGATCTCAAACATCATCCTCGAAACATTTAAGTTGGGAATACGTCAAAAGTAACATACCTCGCTGGCGGGGCGGTTACAATTGTGACCACAGTCTGAGTCCGTGGCTAGTGGCTTCTCGTTGCCTTTAAAGAGCAACTTTCAGGCCCCTTCGTGAGAAGTATCGAAGAGCCTTTTCAGGGTCTGGTGCTTCTTCGAATTGAACTCCCATAAAGGGCGGCTTCGGCGCTGGCACGGAAGAATTCGGCGGATTAGCATCACCTGGATAACGTCAACGAGCTTGACGTCCTTGGTCACCATGATTTGAACGTGCGTCTGCAGCGCTATCAGCTCGTCAGGAGAACACCAGTCCGGACTCTTCTCGACCCAGGAGGTGAGTCGCATGGGAGCACTGGAGCGGAATTCGGCAGCTGCGACCCATGTGGTACCACGAGGTTCTATAATGTAGAACCACTGCTTCTGACATTCCTTTATTGTCTCCACAAAGGTGCCTTTGGGCCAGGAGACGTTGGATAGCTTGCTCACCATGGCCCCTCCGCACTCCGCGTGCTGGCCATCCACCCCCTTCGGCTTCACGTTGAAGACTTTGAGCCATAGTCCGAAGTGGGGATGGATGCGGAGGAAGGCCTCGCACACGACGATAAACACCGAGATGTTGAGGAAGGAATTCGGGGATACATCATGGAAATCTATCCCGTAGTAGTACATCAGCCCGTGGACGAAAGGGTGGAGTGGAAACCCTAGCCTGCGGAAGAAATGGGGGATGAATACTACCCTTTCTGTGGGCTCCAGCGTGGGGACGACTTGTCCCTCGGCTGGCAGACGATGGGTGATCTCCTTCGCCAAATATCCGGCCGCCCGGAGCTTAGTAATGTCCTCCTCCTTGACGGAGGAGACCATCCACTTGCCCTGACCACCAGATCCGGACATGGTTGCTTGAGTGAAAAGGAGACGAGAACTTGGGCGTTGGAGCTTAAGATCGGAAAGGCGGAGACAAAGAGAGAGCGTGAGGAGAGGAAGAGGGAATCTTTATCCCCTTATAAAGGCAG
Source organism: Triticum urartu (assembly GCF_003073215.2). Classification (NCBI taxonomy): domain Eukaryota; kingdom Viridiplantae; phylum Streptophyta; class Magnoliopsida; order Poales; family Poaceae; genus Triticum; species Triticum urartu. The sequence goes on from NC_053023.1 coordinate 631,774,009, forward strand.
CAAATATTAAAACGCCTCCTCACTTGCCTTAGGATTCGCCTGTTACCTAGGGCTGTATAAACGGCACGGTTGAGTTACCCATGCCCGCATTGATGAGAATCCCGCAATAAGGGGGGCATGATCTCTGTTTCGACAAGACGTGCCAATAGCAACCGTGTCTCGAAGCGTGGAATCGCAGAAGAAAAACGGTTCGAAATTATAACCGGACAGACGTGATGTCGTGTTGGAAAAAAGCTGTCAACAGATTAGATTCATGCAAATATTACATTCTCTCTGCGGTTGTGTATGGCGTGCGTAACAGGTCAGGATACTATCATTGCATCCGAAGACTATCTTGGAGTTCGGAGAAAGGGGAACCCACCTTACAATGCCGAAGACAATCAGCGCATCGGACTCCTCGTCATTGAAAGCCAGGTTCAGGGGCTACTGAGGGAGTCCTGGACTAAGGAGTCCTCGGGCGTCCGGCCTGTTATCCTTTGGGCCGGACTGATGGGTTGTGAAGACATGAAGGCCGAAGACTGCATCGTGTCCGGATTGGACTCTACTTGGCGTGGAAGGCAAGCTTGGCGACCGAAGATTCCTTCTTATGTAACCGACTCCATGTAAACCCTAGATCCCCTTGGTGTCTATATAAACCGAAGGGGATAGTCCGGAAAGGCCACCACATATACTCATTACCATATTCATAGGCTAGACTTCTAGGGTTTAGCCATTACGATCTCGTGGTAGATCAACTCTTGTAACACTCATATTCACCAAGATCAATCAAGCAGGAAGTAGGGTATTACCTCCATAGAGAGGGCCCGAACCTGGGTAAACATCGTGTCCCCCGTCTCCTGTTACCATCGATCCTAGACGCACAGTTCGGGACCCCCTACCCGAGATCCGCCGGTTTTGACACCGACAACTATGTCAATAGGTTAGGACCAAAAAATGATATAAAATGATTATAAAACATCCAAGATTGATAATATAACAACATGAAACAATCAAAAATTATAGATACGTTGGAGACGGATCAGCGCCCCAAGTAGGAGTACTCCTACTTGGACGCCTCCTCCAAGTCGGCCTCCCCCCTTCCATATGCATTGGAGGGGGAAGGAAAGAGAGGGGGGAGGGGAAGGAAAGGGGGAGGTCGAATCCTCCCCTTTCCTTCTCCCTTCCCCCCTTTCCTATTCCTCCTATTTCGGCCTATAGGAGGGCGCACCAGCCCCTAAGGGCTGGTCTCTCCCTTTCTTGGCCCATTAGGCCCATATAGTTTGCCGGGGGTTGCCCGGAACTCCTTCCGGTGACCCGATACGTACCCGGTATCCCCGGAACACTTCTGGTGTCCGAATACTGTCGTCCTATATATGAATCTTTACCTCGTCATGTCCGTGATCTCATCCGGGACTCCGAACAGCATTCGGTCACCAAATCACATAACTCATATAATACAAAATCGTCATCGAACGTTAAGCGTGCGGACCCTATGGGTTCGAGAACTATGTAGACATGACCGATACACCTCTCCGGTCAATAACTAACAGCGGAACCTGGATGCTCATATTGGTTCCCACATATTCTACGAAGATCTTTATCGGTCGTACTGTAATGACAACATATGTTATTCCCTTTGTCATCGGTATGTTACTTGCCCGAGATTCGATCGTCGGTATCTTCATACCTAGTTCAATCTCATTATCGATAATTCTCTTTACTCGTTCCCTAATACATCATCCCGCAACTAACTCATTAGTCATATTGCTTGCAAGATTATTATGATGTGCATTACCGAGAGGGCCCAGAGATACCTCTTTGATACTCGAGTGACAAATCCTAATCTCGACCTATGCCAACCCAACAAACACCTTCAGAGATACCTGTGGAGTATCTTTATAATCACCCAGTTACGTTGTCACATCTGATAGCTGATACGTCTCCAACATATCTATAATTTATGAAGTATTCATGCCATTATATTATCATTCTTGGATGTTTTACAATCATTTTATAGCAACTTTATATCATTTTTGGGATTAACCTATTGACCCAATGCCCAGTGCCAGTTGCTGTTTTTTTCTTGTTTTTTTACATCGCGGGAAATCAATATCAAACGGAGTCCAAACACCGCAAAACTTTTTGGAGATTTTTTATGGACCAAAACACCTAGGATAGGCCAGAGTAGCACCTTGGGGGTGCCCGAGGGGGGCACAACCCACCAGGGCATGCCTGGGGGCCCAGGCGCGCCCAGGTGGATTGTGCCCATCTCGGTGGCCTCCCGCACCCCCTCTTTACCCTATAAATTTTCAAAAAATCCAGAAACCCTCGGGGTTAGCCTAGATCAGAAGTCCCGCCGTCGCAAGGCTCTATAGCCACCGAAAACCAATCTAAACCCTTTCCGGCACCCTGCCGGAGGGGGAAATCATCTCCGGTGGCCATCTTCATCATCCCCGAGGCCACCACGATGAGGAGGGAGTAGTCCACCCTCGGGGCTGAGGATTTGTACCAGTACCTATGTGTTTAATCTCTCTCTCTCTCTCGTTATCTCTCTTTCTCTCTCTCGTGTTCTTGAGATGTTACGATCTTGATGTATCGCGGGCTTTGTTAATATAGTCGGATCATATGGTGTTTTCCCCTCTCTATCTTGTTGTGATGAATTGAGTTTTTCCCTTTGAGATTCCATGGTTATCAGATTGAATACTTTTATGGATTTGAGAACACTTGATATATATCTTGCAATTGAATACTCGTGGTGACAATGGGGTATTATATTGATTCAGTTGATATTTGTTTTGGCACTCAACTCGCGGACTCCCGAGGTGACATTGGGGTAATCTATGCATAGGGTTTGATGCACGTTCTTGTCTTTGTTTCTCCGGTAGAAATCTTGGGGCACTCTTTGAAGTTCTTTGTGTTGGATTGAATATTATAAATCTGAATTTTCTTTGGTGTTATTTTAGTACGAACTCTTGGTTAGATCGATCGGAAAGAATAGCTTCGTGTTATTTTAGTATGAACTCTAGGATAGATTGATCGGAAAAAATAGCTTTGAGGTGGTTTCGTACCCTACAAATAATTCTGTCTTATATTCTCCGCTAGATAGGAACTTTGGAGTGATTCTTCGTTGCACACTGAGGGACGATTATATGATCCAGTTATATTAGCACTGTTGAGAGGTTGCACTACTGAAAGTACGGACCCTAGGCCTTATTTTCAAGCATTGCAATACCGTTTTGTGCCCGTTTATTATTTGCTCCCTTTTTGTTTTTATTTATTCAGATTATAAAAATATATTTCTATCATCAATATTACACTTTTATCATCATCTCTTCGCCGAACTAGTGCACCTATACAATTTGCCATTGTATTGAATGTGTTGGGGACATAAGAAATTTCTTGTATTTGGTTGCCGGGTTGTTTGAGAGAGGCCATTTCATCCTACACTTCCCACGGATTGATAAACCTTAGGTCATGCACTTGAGGAAAAATTGTTAATGTCCTACAAAAATCTGCGCTTGAAAGCTCAACAAGAGTATACAAGAATAAAGTTGTGTAGTAGACATCAATAGCACCCAAGGTATTTCTCAGATATCCAAGAGTTGTATAATTTCATAGTTGAAGGAATATGTATTTTACATGAAGACAACAATAGCAATAAAACTTAACGATTGACATGCTAAGCTAAAGGATGAATCTTGTTCATCACATCATTTTCCTAATGATATGATCCTATTCATCAAATGACAACAGATATCTTTAACTAGGAAACTTAACCATATTTGATTAGCATCAGGATGCTCCAGTTTCTTTTCGAGTATTGTCGCTGCGGCGAGCTGGTCTTCTGCCGGGCCACTCTGCACCACGGACGGGTCGAGGGCCCAGCGTCTGCGCCCCAGCATCTGACCGGTCGTTCAGCATGGCCCTCAGCCCCAGAAAACACTAGCCGGGGCCCCGCCCATACCCCCGCACCCAGGCGCGTCTCCCACCTCAACAAATGAAAAACAACTCGCCTGCGGCATCAGACATGTCAGTGTGTCACTGCACAGACAGAGTAAACAGGGCAGCACGAACCCCCCTACGCATGCCATCCAACTTTGACGAGTCGGCAACACCGAGGCGTGGTCAAGGCGAAACTAAAAAATTACCAGTACCAGTACAGCATAATCCTCGGAGATTTCCCGCTACAGATTAGCACAAACAAGCAAAGCAAAACATCTGTAGCTAACTGAAGAAAATGCCGGCGTCAGGTCAGGTGGCACGGGCGGTGCCGTGCGCCAGGTAGACGCCGGCGGGGGAGGAGAAGCCGAGGCGCTGCGGTGGCGCCGCGTGCGCACTGGTGGCGCCCTGCGCGTCGGCGGCGTGCATCGCGCGGATCGGGACGGCTGATGTGGCCGCCGCGGCTTCCACAGGCTTTCTTGCACGGCCGCGGCCGCGATGGACGTGGCGCTCGCAGTACTTGTGCCCCGGCACCACGCCGCGCGAGCACCGCCACTTCTTGCCGTCCGTGCGCCGGCACCGGTCCGGCTCCGGCTCCATGCTGCTCCTGTGGTCGTAGCACATGCTCCCCAGCCCCGCCACTGCGCACATCAAACGATCAACATCGGCGATGACCAACCAATCAATCCAAAACAAACAGTAGACAGTAAGCCCGAAACGCCGGGGACGAAGTGGAAGAAACTAGCACAAGGAGAGGGCGCGGCACGTACGGGATGGAAACCTCTGCGGGGCGGAGGAGGAAGCGGCGACGCTCTTCCAGATGGGGAGCACGAGGTGCACGGGCACGGGAGCGTTGGCGGCAAAGTAGCGGTAGATGAGCACCTGGTGCTCCAGCTCCTGCCGCTGCATGAACGTCAGCGCCGACGGCCGCGTCGCCGCAGAGGCCTCCGCGTCGTCGCGTCCGCTGTCACTGCTGCTGCCGCCTACGCCGAGACCCAGCCCAAGAACCAGCGGCGACGGCGCCGCCATGGTCACCGTCCCTGCGCCTATTAATCCAAGCAACGCACGTCAAAGACTAATGAATGAATCACTTACTTGCCTGAGGCAGACGGGGAAAAGTAGGACACACCCTTCCCTACCGTCATCGTCGTCGGCGCCGGAGAGGCGGGGGATCTTGGACGGCGGCGAGTGCTCCTGCCTTCGCTCGGTCATCTCTGGAGTGCGCCTTTCTTCCTCCGCGGCTGTCTGGTGTTGTTTTGTGTTCGAATGAGTGCTGCGGATAGAGGCAAGAGTGGTATGGAGCTCGCGCAGGTTCTTTGAGTAGAGAGAAGCGAAGGGACGCGACGCTGCCGTTTGACGTCGGCTGTCGGTGTCAGTAGCAGCGACTGGCTACATGTACGGGACACTCCACCGCTGACAGCTTCGCTGGTGCTCCGGAACTTTGACGGGGATGCAATACTAACCGGAACTGTAAGCCCTCTTTTGGTTCATAGGATAGGATTATCATAAAAATAGAAATTTTGTAGGAAATGAGATGACATATATTTTAAATCCTATGAGTAAGAATAAGAAACAAGATGTTATTTGGCTGACACCAAAGAAATTTTTTCATTGAGTCTAAGCTTTTTTTTATTTTCCTATGAAATGTGAAGGATAGGAACCAATCCTACGTAGGAATAGAAATCCATTCCTATGAACCAAAGGGTTTAAAAAAAATCCTATAAAAATCCTATCTTCTAGAATTTCTATGAAATTCGTAGCAAAGGAGGCCTAAAACTGCTGGCAAGACCGACGACGCTTCGGCCATGGTTGCTTGCTGCAGGCTGCACCCTGGAGGTTTTCCTTAAATAAATGCCTTCGTTCCGTTCCCTGGACATGGCAGGAGAGGCTGGGGAAGCACCGACGACGCGCTGCATGCCACTCCGGCCGCACCCACGGCGGCTTCAACGCCGTGGCCCGTAGCGAAAGCGCGCTTCACGTGCAGTGCGGTGTGCCACGGCGACGCCTCTTGGCTCGTCGGGCTCTATGCAGGGCACGCCCGAGACCGCGTCCATGCATGGCCCGCCTGAACCTAGCATGTGTAGCGCCGGGCCGGGCGCGCTCTCACCGTACAAGGAATCCCGGCGCGCATGCCGGGTAGACGCTCGCACCGTACACGCGCGTATGGATGTGTCACGAGATTACGGTACGGGCAAGGCCAGGTACCCAGATCTACGTCCGTGAGACGCATGGGGCTGTGCATGAGGCTGTGCATGGGGCCTCGCCTGGTCAACATGGCTCGGCTCTGTGCGCTCTCTGCCATCGACCCCTGTCCCCGGCTAGCCTCCTTTCACGCGGTACGTGGCCATCTAAAACATGACAGCACTATATTTTCTTTCCTTGCGAAAGATATACAAGATGACGAAGAAGGCCGTAAAGCAAGCTATCAGTGGAGAAAGGGCCAGGCGTTTGAGAAACCTCTACCAGTGGTTAGATATGAGGGAAGGCGAAAGTGGGAATGAGATCCAGCGCCTTTATGTGAGCAAGGCACCGATGAACAGTCCGGTGACTGCCCCCCTCTCCACACCGTTTGATTCAGGATCGACGGCCAGATCTGCGTGAACGGTCGCAGTTCTACAGTATTCGATCTACGGTACCCTACCTATAGTGATTTGCGGTATAGTACCCCATCAACAGTGTTCTACGCTACAGTATTCGATCTGAGCTGCCCCCCTGATCCAATGGCTGGCTGGCCGCCAGTTACGTCGTGCCTTGCTGTGGGCAAGGCACTGGATCTTTGCCCGCGAAAGTGATATCTATAAGATGGTCAAGATCCGAGAAAGGAAGACGAGGAATGTTGACCAAGTCAAATGCATCAAGAACGAAGCAGACCAACTCCTGTCAAAGGACGAGGAGATTAAGTATAGATGGCGAGAGTATTTCAACAAGCTATTCAACGGGAAAATGATAGTTCTACCATTGAACTAGACGACTCATTTGATGATACCAGCAGGCGTTTTGTGCCCTGAATCCAAGAGTCTGAGGTCAAATAGGCTTTTTAAAGGGATGAAATCAGACAAGGCGATGGGCCGTGGCGAGTTTGTTTGAGGCCTCGAGGACATGGCGACAGTTTGGCTAACCAACTTTTGAACCTCATTTTCCGGGGAAATAACATACGAGAAGAATGGAGACGGGGATATTGAGATGCGTTTGGATGTTGCCCCTGTCAGCCCTACCAATCCGCAGGCACGCCAATATTTTGGCGCACCTTTCAGCCGCCGGTGACTTGCCAATTCATTGGCGCAAAATGAACTAGTGAAACTGCATGAGCCGTGGCGAGCCAAAATATTGGTCAGGAAGCAAACAGGTTGCGCGCGCCCTAGTCAACGACCATTTTTTGACTAGGCTGGTGTAGGCTCCGATCCAAACACACCCTTAGGGCCTGTTCTGAACCTCTCTCAACTCTCCCAACTCCGAATATTCAGCTTCTCAGCCTGGCTTCTCACTCCATCTAGCGATCCCGATTCGTTCGACAACCGAATCAGCTTCTCTCTCGCAACTTTGGGCTGGCAGCGGTTGTTGGGCTGTCTTGTAGCATATTGGGCCGGCTTGGAGGCAGGCTGGCAGCCCAAAAAGGTAGGAGTGACCGTTTTCTATTCGAGGAACAAGAACAAGGCTGTTTTGACGATGAAAGAAGGGAGGAGAGATGTTAAACGAACCGTTTTCCTTCACTTGGCGGTGGCACACCTTGTAATTTCAATGCACTCCGCGTTTTAGAAGATTCCGTGGAGCATCGTTTTCTCAGCTTCTCAAACTCCACCAAAACAACACTACGGGTCGTCACAACTTCTTGAAGCTAGCTTCTCACGTCAAAAACGTTTGGCTCAGCTTCACATCTGGAGTTTACGGAGCGCGGAGCTGGAGGACTTCATAACAGGCCCTTAGTACCAATCTTCACTAACAAGGGGGATATTCAGAGATGTATTAATTACCGTGAAATTAAGCTGATGAGTCGTATAATAAAGCTATATGAAAGTGTTATTGAATAAGCTGATGAGTCATAAAATGCTGCCACGGCAGCAAAAAACGTTGTCGCGACAGCAATTCATCTATAGGCCTAGACCACTGCTAGTGGCGGGCGCCAAGACTGCTTGCCACTAAAATATGCCCGCCAGTGACGGGCGCCCGCCCACCACTGATGCCATGATAGCAGATGCGGGAGGTCATTGGCAGGAATATCCTATTTGCCGCTCGTTGCGGCAAAATGTCGAGGCCACGCACAAGGAGATCGATCGAGCATTCGGGCGTGGGCCGGCCTGTAAAACGTTTCGACAATTCCGGTTTTAGGAACCTTGTAGCTTGTTCCCAGCCGTTTTTTCGGTTTCAAGAACCTTCTAGAAGCTTCCTAACACCTTTTTCTGTTTTTTTTATTTTGTTATTTTCCTGTTTATTTTTTCTTCTCTACCTTTTCCTATTCTTTTCTGTTTTTTCAATTTTTATTTTTAATATTTTAACGTTTTTTCTGTTTCTTTACTTTATTTTTCCTTTTTCTTTGCTTTTTCATTTTTCATAATTTGTAAATGTTTAATAATTTTTCAAAATATTCAAATTTTGTTGGCATTTGAAAAATGTTCATTTTTCACAAAAATGTTCAAAGTTAAAAAAGCGCATTTTGAAAAATATGTTAAAAGTTTACAAAAAATATTCTTGTTTTGAAAAAAAGGTTCATGTATTCAAAAAATGTTTGTATTTCCAAAGTTGTTTCAAATTTTCAAAAAGATTCTCCATTCTAAAATTTGTTCTTTATTTTTTGCTTCTTTTTTCTCTTTGTTTATCTTTTCGTTTCAATTTGAGAAAATGTTCTTTCTTTGTTTCTTTTTCTTTTTCAATTTCAAAAAATGTTCAAAGTTTTAAAAAATAGTCGCATTTTAAAATTTGTTCTTTATTTTTTGTTTCATTTTCTTTTTCAAAAAATGTTCGCATTTTACAAACTTTGTTCATTCTTATAGAAAGTGTTCCTGTTCTCAAATTTTATTCATAAATTTCAAAATTTGTTCGCTTTGTTTTAAAAAATGTTCGGTAATTCAAAAATGTTCACCTTTTTAAAAAAGGTTCACAAACCAAAAGTTATTTGTTTTACAAAAAGTTTCCATTTTTAAAAAATTGTTCGGAAATTCAAAAAAATGTTCACATGTTTAAATTTACTTCATAAATTAAAAAATGTATGGTAAATTCAAAAAACAAATGTTCCTATTTCAAAATTTTGTTCACAAATATAAAAATGTTCTACAACTTCAAAAATTGTTCCCGTTTTTGCAAACTTATTCAAAAGTTCAATCCCTTGCCCAAAAATTTTATTTTTAAAAGGAATTTGGCAAACTTGTTTTAATTTTGCACGGCTGTCTTTAGTTCTTTTAATACTCGCGCTGCAATTCTTCTAGAGTAGCTCTCTTTTTGTAGTGGTTGCGCATCACGGGCAACTTTAGCAGGTCGCGGGTTCGATTTCTAGTTAGCGCACCCTTTTTCGTTTTGCGATTTTTCAATCCGCCAAGGATAGCGAATGGGCCGGCCAAGTTGACTTGACTCTTGTGCGAAACTACGTCTCTTTGCCGCAGTAAGCGGCACATAGGAGGTCTCTCATTGGCGAGCGGCCCTAAGAGCCTTGCCCGCCACAGCTGGGCCTTTCCCACCCGTCACTGCTAGACAATCCCACAATAGTGTGGGCCACATTTTCTGTCTGTTTCGAACCAAACGGACGTGAATTCTGATGTGTTGAAGGTGCATCTGTGACTCTAGAGTATACCAACCCATGGAGTTGTTCCTCACTTATTCTTTTTTTACAAGAATTCCTCACTTATTCCGAGGATAACAAAGGTGTCGCCCGAAGTGCCCATGTGTTTTGGCCGGGTCAATCGTGTTGGGAAATGCAGTAATTTCAAAAAAATCCCTACGCACACGCAAGATCCATCTAAGTGATGCATAGCAACGAGAGGGGAGAGTGTTGTCCACGTGCCCTCGTAGACCGTAAGCGGAAGCGTTATGACAACGTGGTTGATGTACTCGTACGTCTTCACGTTCCAACCGATCCTAGCACCGAAGGTACGGCACCTTCGTGATCTGCACACGTTCAGCTCGGTGACGTCCCACGAACTCTAGATCCAGCTGAGGTCGAGGGAGAGTTTCATCAACACGATAGCGTGATGACGGTGATGATGAAGTTACCGACGCAGGGCTTCGCCTAAGCTCTACAACGATATGACCGAGGTGGAAATTTGTGAAGGGGGGCACCGCACACAGCTAAACAATCAACTTGTGTGTCTATGGGGTGCCCCCCTCCCCCGTATATAAAGGAGGGGAGGAGGAGGCCGGTCGGCCCTAGAGGGCGCGCCAAGGGGGGAGGAATCCTCCTCATAGTAGGAGTAGGATTCCTCCTTTCCTAGTCCTAATAGGAGGGGGAAGGAAGGAGAGGAGGAGGGAGAGGGAAAGAGGGACCGCGCCCCCTCCCCTAGTCCAATTCGGACTCCCTTGGGGGGCACCTCCTGGCTACTGCCCTCTCTCTCCCCTAATGCCCACTAAGGGCCCAATAATTTCCCGGGGGGGGGGGGGTCCGGTAACCCTCCGGCAATCCGGTTTTATCCGAAGCCTCCCGGAACACTTCCGGTGTCCGAACATAGCCGTCCAATATATCAATCTTTATTTCTCGACCATTTCGATACTCCTCGTCATGTCCGTGATCATATCCGGGACTCCGAACTACCTTCGGTACATCAAAACACATAAACTCACAATACCGATCGTCACCGAATGTTAAGCGTGCGGACCCTACGGGTTCGAGAACTATGTAGACATGACCGAGACTTATCTCCGGTCAATAACCAATAGCGGAACCTGAATCCTCATATTGGTTCCTGAAAGTGCTAGTGATCGACTAAAGGGGGGTGAATAGGCGATTTTTATGAAAGTATTCAAAACATGGAAGTTTCGAAGACAAACGATAGAAATAAACCTATTACCATGCAGCGGAAGGTAGACTACACTAGGCAAACCATAGTCAAGTATTCAATGAAGTGAAAGCACAATGACTAATAGCAGCTAGGCAGTAAAGATCAGGTAGGAAGATATTGTGAAGCCAATCAGAACAAGCAGTCACTCAGTGAAGACAAAAGATAATGCAATCATACAATGACTTCACAAGGACCAACAGTAAGTAAAGGGAAGGGAAGGATGAAACCAGTGACTCGTTGAAGACAATGATTTGTTGGACCAGTTCCAGTTGCTGTGACAACTATACGTCTGGTTAGGGAGGCTGAGATTCAACTCAGAAGACCTCGTCTTCACCTTATTCCCCTTGAGCTAAGGACACCCAGTCCTCGCCCAGTCACTCTGGTAAGTCTTCAAGGTAGACTTCCAAACCTTCACAGACTTCGTTCACCGGCGATCCACAATGACTCTTGGATGCTCAGAACGCGACGCCTAACCGGCTGGAGGATTCACAGTCCTCAAGTGTAATAAGTCTTCAAATCACACAGACAAGAAGACTTAAGTGATGCCTAACACTCTTTGGCTCTGGGTGTTTAGGGCTTTATCCTCGCAAGGAATTCTCTCTCAAAGGCTTTGAGGTGGGTTGCTCTCAAATGACAAAAGCCGTACTCTAACTCTGAGCAGCCAACCGTTTATGGTTGTAGGGGGTGGGCTATTTATAGCCCCTTGGCAACCCGACCTGATTTGTCCGAAATGACCCTTGGTCACTAAGGAACTGACACGTGTTCCAACGGTCAGATTTCAAACACACACGGCAACTTTACTTGGACTACAAGCAAAGCTGACTTATCCAACTCTGGACAAGATTTGCTCTCATAGTCTTCACTCGAAGACATAGGATTTTGGTTAACCATCACTTCAGTCATTCCGACTGGTTCTCTTGGACCGCACTTAATAGTACGGTGGTTCCTATGACTCAACAAAGAAAAACACAGAACGACGAAACTGCTAAGTCTTCGCGCTCCATAGTCTTCACGCGATGTCTTCTCTTATCATAGTCTTCAATGTGAATGTCTTCACATACCACCTCTGACTTCAATGTCTTCATACATTTTTAGGGGTCATCTCTGGTAGGAAAACCGAATCAATGAGGGACTTCTACCTGTGTTATCCTGCTATTCTCACAAACACATTAGTCCCTCAACTAGGTTTGTCGTCAATACTCCAAAACCAACTAGGGGTGGCACTAAATGCACTTACAATCTCCCCCTTTTTGGTGATTGATGACAAACTAGTTGAAGTTTTCAACGGGGAATATAATATGTGAAATTGTAAAGGATAGGGGATTGTCTTCATAAGTTGCAAGGGCTCCCCCTGAAGATGTGCATATAAGTAATTTGCTTTTGGAATGCAAATGCACATGGCAGGTTGTACTTGTGGAGATCCTCTTCAACTTATGATGACAATTCATTATGCAAGATATGAAATGACAAAGATGATGATATGCATAATGATAAATGGACGTCTGCAAAATGATCTAAGTGCGGAATTTATCGTTGCACATGCGGAATTTATCATCGCATCACAGAATAGCAAATAAGTAGCAGACGACCATCGAGTTTGAGTGTTACAACTCAAAGAACCAAATGTATCAAGACGCGAGAGTTGTAAACACTAGGCAAAATATAAAACTACCGCCCATATGAACCCGCTTGAAGACTATCAAACTCATATGCTTCTCCCCTTTTTGTCAGTAAGGACCAAAAAGGTTTGAAGACATAGAGCACCTACTCGTCCCTGTGAGGAGTTGGTGAAGCAGCAGGGTCTTCGGTGTTGGTTGGCGGTGCAGACGAACTCGGTGCAGTGTTGATTCACGCTGAAGGTGGTGAAGTAGCATCGTCTTCATCATCGATGACACGTGCATTCACTGTTGCAGCAGAGGAGGAGAACTCAGAGTCTTCAAGAGACGGAGTTCGTCCCAGCACAGTCCTTCTTGGAGGTGTTGAGTCAAACTTGAAGCGTTCATAGAAGCCATCCTCTTGAAGATCATCTTCAGAACACATAAGCGTCAGCCCTTTCCATGTACGCCGACAGGTTTCATGGGCAACAAAGGCATTCTTGGTGGCAAGGTTGCGAATCCTGTTTACGTCCACCAAGAGGCTTTGCATTTGGCGCTTCAGCTAGTCATGATGCTTATCCTGTTTCTGATGAAGGGCAACCAGAAGTTCTTGGTCGTTGAGAACACGAGATCGCTTCTTGGGCCGTTGGGCAATGGTGCTTTCAGTTGCTTCAGTGAGGGCACGATGAGGTGCACGGGTAGTACCAGCCAGAGGATAAACACGAGCGACTGCTGGATCTCCGTCAATGTGTTGTGAGAAACTTTGCTTATCAGCATTCTGAAGACTAAGGGGCTCCTTGGCAGGCTCTGGATAGATGGCTTCAACTGACATATCGACGTCAGGCATAAAGATCCGATGATTGCAAGCAGAGGGCTGATAGGTGACAGCTGGGTGTAGTTTGATCAGCTGCATAATCCATGGAGCGTAAAACTTCAAGCCAAAGAGATTAGATCCTGATGCAGCAAGTTGGCGGATGAAGAAGTCTTGTGCATTGAAGCATTTGCCGTGAAGAATATGGAAGACCAAAGTCTTCATTGCACCTTCCAGCTTTGCATGTGGATAATGTCCTTTGATGGGCCAGAGAGTTCGCCTTATAATGTGATAGATAGTGCGTGGCAGATACTCAAGGTCTTCAACAAAGAACTCCTTAGGATATGCAGCATCTGGAGGCAAAGGCTTCATCATGCTAAGCATCTGACTCATGTTTGGTTCAGGCTTGTGAAAAATGCTCTCCATAGCTGCACTGTGAAGCTGACAACCAGGTTCATAAAGATCTCCTGGAGTGGGCAGACCAGTGAGCTCAATGATATCAAAGGCTTTGGCTTCGTGATGAACATTGCCTGTCATCCACTCAAGGACCCAAGTCTTCGGATCTCTATTGTAGCCACAAATATGAAGAGCGGCATAGAATTGGAGCAGCAATTCTTCGTTATAGTGCTCCTTGTCAGTGACGAACGACAACAATCCAGACTCCCTGAAGCAATCCAGAGCTTCTTCCAAACAAGACAGACCAGTTATGGCTTCAGTGTCAAGACGCATATGTGGGAAAATGCGACCTTGATTGTACAGAATGCATGAGTAATAACCGCGCTGCTGATAGCTCCAGAACCGATCAGAAGATATTCTTGCCTTTGAGTAGGGGTTCTTGGCGCTATTGAAGAAGGTGTTGTGTGCCTTGAAACCATTGATATTAAAAGATCCGGGTGCAGATGCAGTACCTGGAAACCTGGGCAACCTTGGCATTGGCTTCTGAACCTGAGGCCTGTGCTCAACGTGATAGTCAAACTAAGGACCAGCAACAGGCGGAGGAGTCAGAAAAGGCCATCTGACAGTGATAAGTTGGCCATAGTTGAATGCTTGCTCGATAGTGTGTGGCCTTGGTGGCGGAACAGGAGCAGTGACATCAACAGAGGTGTCAGGCTGCACATCTGTTGCAGGTGCATCATTGGCTTCATTGGCCTCTGGCACAGTGTTAGGTGCAGGCTCCATAGTGTCTTCAGCCATGACCATGTCATTGGCTTCAGTGGTGTTAGTGGTGGCAGCCTCACGATTCTCAACCTCCACTTCAGAAGCTGGAGGGTCGGTCACGTTCTCCTCGAGAACAACATCTTGGTGAGACGGGGGTGTAGCAACTCTTGGGGCTTCTTCTTCATCGGCTGATGCAGCCAGAACATCTTCAGCCATTTTGGCTTCGGATTCAGACACATGCATTGTGGGAGTGACTTGGGGCCTTGATCCTTTGCGAAGCCTGCGTAATACGGGCGACGCTTGTGGAGATGGAGTGTGTTGGGCCTAATAGTCATCATCATCTTGCACTGTTGGGGTAGCTTGCGGTTGGGGAGAGCTTGGAGTGTCTTGTCTCTGTGGGTGATCAGCCCACGATGCATCCTGGGCAGTTGGCGTCAGAGGATGACCAATGCTGATGAGTTCGTTGTGCGTGAGCACAGGCGATGATACCAGTTGGTTCTCGATCTGAGGAAGGACTTCATCATCTTCAACATTGTCATGGTGACCAATGTCTTCAGTAGCGGTGAGGTCAACTGCTGGAATGTCTTCAGCTTCAGGAGCCTCTGTGGAAGCAGGCTCATGAACTACTATCCGTCATTCTTGATGCGAGGAATCAGGGCGAGCAACAGAGATGGGTTCTACAACAAGGGGCTCTGTGGGAGCAGCCCGATCTTTCTTGGTTCTGCGCTTCTTCTTGGAGGGAGCGACATCAGAAGCATCAGGATTTTTCCTCTTTCTGGCTGCAGCCTCGGCAGTCCTTGTATTCTTCAGTTCTGAAGTGGTTGACCGGACCTTTGGCTTCGAGCCAGTCATGCTGCTTGGAAAGACTATGCGTGGCTCTTCCCGCCTTGAAGGTGCAGATTGGTCTATTGATGGCTTCTTCTTCTTTGCAGTCATTCTTGGGTCGATGCCAGGACGACCAAGAGCCTTGCGCTTCTCAGCCTCATTGTAGTCTTGCACACACTTGTCAGCCAGGCTCTTCATGCGCTCACGAGAACCTTTAGCTTCTTCACGCTTCTTGAGAAAGGCTTCCTTGAGCTCGTGCAGCATAATCTTGAAGTTTTTCACTTCTTGCACGCTGAGCTTGGCCATGTGCTTCTTGAACTGAGCTTTCTCATAGTCGATCTTTTGCTTCAGTTCAACGATGCGCTGAGCTAGAGCTAGCTCAGAAGCAATGGCGCCAGTGAAGGCGACACTGAGGCCAATTGGAAGTTGCAGATCTTCAAAGCTGAGGTTGGGCGTGTCAAACCACTCATCAATGAAGTTATGGATGATTGCCACATCAAAGAGAGGCAAATCATTGAAGATCATTGCTTCTTCCTTGCTCTTGATCAGCTGCTCAAGAGCGTCATCTGCAAGATCTTCATCGCTGGATAGATCAATGGCGTCATTGCGTAGAATAGCAGCAGCAGTCAGTGCCTGATCAGTACTCTTTCTCATCTCAGTCTTGGAGATACGTGATAGATCTTCAGACTGCACACTGTCTTCAGGAGGTGCAGTAGCCAGTGGCTTTGCCTGTAAGATTTTTGGTGCTGAGGCAGACTTTGAAGCTTTAGGCTTCTTCAGCTTCGTTGGCTTCGGTGGTGTAGGTGCTTCGTCAGATTCAGTATCATCTGCAGGTTGATCCACGACTGCCCCTTGAACCATAATATGAGTGATGAGACCTTCTAGGTTGTAGAAGGGCCCAACCAGATTGGGTTCAGCTTCTCGTGTGCCATCAGCACGTGGCGCAGAGGGGCCTGGGTTGAAGTCTAATCCTAATGACTTCTTATTTTCCTTGACAGAGTTCTATGCAAACTGATAGTTGCGCTTGAAG
Source organism: Triticum urartu (assembly GCF_003073215.2). Lineage (NCBI taxonomy): Eukaryota > Viridiplantae > Streptophyta > Magnoliopsida > Poales > Poaceae > Triticum > Triticum urartu. Next base: position 631,790,329 of record NC_053023.1, read on the forward strand.
AGATTGTCTTCGTGACACCATAACAGAGAGGATGGGTCGGCATTAGCAGGCTGAGGTCCACGAAGCATGCAGGGGTAAAAGCCTTGAGCAATAGCTTCGAACTGTGATTTGGGCTGAAGACCTTTGTATATGATATCTCCCCATGGGCCCTTGATGGCACACTTCTCAGCATATTCGTCGGTGACGAATCTGTACTTGAACCACTCCTCTGCCCAATGTCTTCGAATCCATTGGATTCGGTTCTTGCGTTCTCCATAGGTTTCTTCTCGATCTGACTTGTATAGCTCATAGAGATCTGGTGGCAGGTCCTTAGCAGTGTTTCCACAGCGCTGTCTGCCTCCCTTCCTTGTAGATTTCTCTGTAGCCATGAACTTCAAACTGAATGGCTTCAACATGTTCAAAGGTTTCAAAGGCTTACGCCTGCGTGTCAAACAGGAACTGGCTTCGAGAGAATTTATATGATGCTGTAAGAATTCTGCAAATGAATGCAGACTATGAGAACCAAGGGATTCTCCCACGGACATGTACCTATGACAGCATTAAGGTGCGAGGGAAAGGGAAGAGGTCATATGCATTCTCAGAAGATTTTGAAGATAAATCAGTTTAGAAGACATTGACCTCATAGTGCGAAGACATTCACTCATAGATAGAGAGTTGGTTCCAGATTTGCACGAATCCACGGATCAGTAGAAGTGAGGAATCTAACTACTTTGTGAAGCATAAGTGAACATACTAGGCATATTATGAGATGCAGTATGAAATAGATCCAACTTGTGTGAATAGAAACTTCTTGTGGTAGAAAGTGATGAATCTATAGGATCAAAGGGGCCATAAAAAGGAAGTTTTATTTACCACATGAAGAACTGCCAGACATAGTGGGAGAGGAGGCCGAGCAGTTCGATCGTCCGTGCCCTAACTTGGCGACGGAGGACACCTACGGCGACGGCGGAGAAGACGATGTCCGCGGCCGGCGTGAAGACGACGTCGGTGAGGTCGCGACAGCTAAGCGCTTCGTCGCCGGCGTCGTCGAGGGCTAGCGGTGGCGCTAGGGTTTGTGCGAGAGTGGAAGAAAGGATAATGACTGTGGTTAGGCGTGTATTTATAAGGACAGGGACGGCACTGTGTTATTACACAGGTGCCCCTAGCGATTCACATCTGAAGGGCACGTGGCTATCATGCAACATATCGGAGGTTGTTCCACATTCCCACGCATGCCTGGAATGTCGGGTGGTCGTTCCCACTTCTCCAGGTTTCAGATGAAAGGATTTAGCATTGAAAACAGACTTAATGTTTGTCTCTGTATCTTCTGCTGACAAGGACGCGGAGAAGATATTCGACAGTTTCAATAGAATGCATATGATTTGGAGAGATAGAGTTTGAGATAGAAAGCATAGAGAGGTTAGGGTCCGATCACATTCACTTAGTTCAAAAGATTCAACAAGAAGACATAGCTATAAGTGAATGTTGTAGAGGACAGAACACTAGTATGTATATATATATATATATATGAGAAAGACAATCAAATCAACATAGTGAAGATAATCATGAAGACAAGTTGAGATTGAAGCCAAACCAAATGTGAAGACATACCAAACGTAACGCCATGAGTGAAACACTTCAAATAGAAAATTTTGGTGGTGGCGTTACCCACCGTATAGGAAGTATTAGACCCAGACACGGCGCACAATTATCGTGGCACTCCGAAGTCAAATTCCACATTAATGTATTCACACTTAGAATGTAAGTCTTCATTGATTGAAGATATACTTTACTTCATGTGTTGCACATCTAAGTCATCAATATGCATAAGTGTTAGGATGTGTGCCTGCTCACAGGACATTTGAGGATTCCAAGATATTTAGCTCACACCGTAACTTGCAAAAACTCTTCTCATCCAAGGGCTTGGTGAAGATATCTGCCAATTGCTCTTCAGTGTTGACGTGTATGATATCAATATCTTCCTTCACAACATGATCTCTAAGAAAGTGATGACGAATTTCAATGTGCTTTGTCTTCGAGTGCTGAACTGGGTTGTTGGCAATCTTGATGGCGCTTTCGTTGTCGCAGTAGAGTGGCACTTGCTTCAGATGAATGCCATAGTCTTTGAGTGTTTGCTTCATCCATAGAAGCTGAGCGCATCAAGATCCGGCAGCAATGTATTCAGATTCAGCAGTGGAGAGAGATACACAGTTCTGCTTCTTTGAAGACCAACATACAAGTGATCGTCCCAGAAAATGACATGTGCCTGATGTAGACTTGCGATCCACCTTGTCACCAGCATAATCAGCATCCGAGAATCCAACCAGATCAAACTCTGAGCCCTTTGGATACCATAATCCTAATGTTGGGGTGTAAGCCAAATATCGAAGAATTCGCTTCACAGCTAAGTGATGCGATTCCTTTGGTGCCGCTTGGAATCGAGCACACATGCAAACACTAAGCATAATATCTGGCCTAGATGCACATAGATAAAGTAAAGAACCAATCATGGAGCGGTATACCTTTTGACCGAACTCTTTACCATTGTCGTCGGGACCCAGATGATGTTTGGCTGGCATTGGCGTCGTGAAGCCTTTGCAGTCTTGCATCCCAAATTTCTTCAGGCAATCTTTGAGGTACTTCTCTTGAGATATGAAGATGCCGTTGCGTTGCTGACGTATTTGAAGACCAAGGAAGAACTTCAGCTCATCCATCATGGACATCTGATATTGCTCTTGCATCATATAACCAAACTCTTCACTGTATTTCTGATTGGTGCAGCCAAAGATAATGTCATCCACATATATTTGGCACACAAACAGTTCACCATCATATGTCTTCGTGAAGAGAGTGGGGTCGAGGGAACCAGGTTTGAAGCCTTTACTCTTCAGGAAGTCTTTGAATGTGTCATACCAAGCCCGAGGGGCTTGTTTGAGGCCATACAGTGCCTTGTTGAGCTTGTACACCATGTCAGGATGTTTTGGATCTTCAAAGCCAGGCGGTTGTGCAACATACACTTCTTCTTCAATCTTGCCATTGAGAAAAGCACTCTTCACATCCATTTGATACAGAAGAATGTTATGATGATTTGCATAGGCCAACAGTATGCGTATGGCTTCAAGTCTAGCCACAGGAGCAAATGTTTCATCGAAGTCAATCCCTTCAACTTGAGTGTACCCTTGAGCAACGAGACGAGCTTTGTTTCTGACAACTTGACCATGCTCATCTTGCTTGTTGCGATATATCCATTTGGTGTCTATTATATTGTGCTTGCGAGCATCAGGACGCTTAACCAGTTCCCATACATTATTAAGCTCAAACTGTTGAAGCTCTTCTTGCATAGCTTGAATCCATCCAGGTTCCATGAAGGCTTCTTCAACTTTCTTGGGTTCAGATATTGAGACGAATGCTAAGTGCCCACAGAAATTTGCTAGTTGTGTTGCCCTTGAACGAGTGAGTGGACCTGGTGCATTGATGCTATCAATTATTCTCTCAATCTGTACTTCATTTGCAACACGAGGATGTACAGGACATAGATTTTGCTCTTGCTGATCATTGTCATCGTTAGAAGGATTGTCTTCAGGCTGAGCATTGTCTTCAGGTTGATCATTATCTTCAGGTTGATCAGGTGCGGAGATGATAAGTTCCTCTTCAGGCTAAGCTTCAGAAGGTATGATTTCTCCAGTTCCCATAAGTTTGATTGATTCACTGGATGGAACTTCATCTAGCACATTTGGCAGGTGCTCTCTTTGCGAGCCATTAGTCTCATCGAACCGCACATCCACAGTTTCAACCACTTTATAGTGAAAGAGGTTGAAGACTCTGTAGGAGTGCGAATCCTTTCCATATCCAAGCATAAAACCTTCATGTGCTTTTGGTGCAAATTTTGAAGTATGATGTGGATCCTTGATCCAGTCCCTGGCACCAAATACTCCGAAGTAACTGACATTTGGCTTCTTGCCAGTAAGGAGCTCATAGGATGTCTTGTTCAGAAGCTTGTGAAGATAAACACGGTTGATGATATGGCATGCAGTATCAATGGCTTCAGGCCAGAATTTTCTTGGAGTCTTGTATTCATCAAGCATCGTCCGAGCCATCTCAATAAGTGTTCTGTTCTTGCGTTCGACGACGCCATTCTGCTGTGGCGTGTACGGAGCTGAGAATTCATGTGTGATGCCCAAAGTATCAAGATATGTATCTAGGCCAGTGTTCTTGAATTCAGTGCCATTGTCACTTCTGATGTGCTTTATCTTGACGCCATAGTTGTTCATTGCTCGATTGGCGAAGCGTCTGAAGACATCCTGCACTTCAGTCTTGTAGAGGATTATATGCACCCAAGTATATCTTGAATAATCATCAACAATGACAAAGCCATAGAGACAAGCAGTAGTAGTAAGAGTTGAGTAATGAGTGGGACCAAAAAGGTCCATGTGGAGCAGTTCGAAGGGTTGAGTCGTTGTCATGATTGTCTTCGAGGGATGCTTGGCCTGTTGGAAATATGCCCTAGAGGCAATAATAAAATGGTTATTATTATATTTCTCTATTCATGATAGTTGTCTATTGTTCATGCTATAAGTGTGTTATCCGGAAATCGTAATACATGTGTGAATACATAGACCACAACACGTCCCTAGTGAGCCTCTAGTGTCCACAATCGTAATACTATTGCCCTTGCCAAGGAGCCCAGGTTTCACAGGAAGACCAGTCATATCAAGCGTCGCTTCAACTCCATTCGTGAAAGTGTTCAAAATGGAGACATAGAAATTTGTAAAGTACATACAGACCTGAATGTAGCAGATCCGTTGACTAAACCTCTCCCTAGAGCAAAACATGATCAACACCAGAATTGCATGGGTGTTCGATTCATCACAATGTAACTAGAATATTGACTCTAGTCCAAGTGGGAGACTGTTGGAAATATGCCCTAGAGGCAATAATAAAATGGTTATTATTATATTTCTCTGTTCATGATAATTGTCTATTGTTCATGCTATAATTGTGTTATCCGGAAATTGTAATACATGTGTGAATACATAGAACACAACACGTCCCTAGTGAGCCTCTAGTTGACTAGCTCGTTGATCAAAAGATAGTCATGGTTTCCTGACTATGGACATTATATGTCATTGATAACGGGATCACATCATTAGGAGAATGATGTGATGGACAAGACCCAATCCTAAGCTTAGCTCAAAGATCGTGTAGTTCGTTTGCTGTAGCTTTTCTGAATGTCAAGTATCATTTCCTTAAACCATGAGATTGTGCAACTCCTGGATACCGTAGGAGTGCCTTGGGTGTGCCAAACGTCACAACGTAACTGGGTGACTATAAAGGTACATTACAGGTATCTCCGAAAGTGTCTGTTGGGTTGTCATGAATCGAGACTGGGATTTGTCACTCCGTATGACGGAGAGGTATCTCTGGGCCCACTCGGTAATGCATCATCATAATGAGCTCAATGTGACCAAGGGGTTGGTCACGGGATCATGCATTACGGTACGAGTAAAGTGACTTGCCGGTAACGAGATTGAACAAGGTATTGGGATACCGACAATCGAGTCTCGGGCAAGTAACGTACCGATTGACAAAGGGAATTGAATACGGGATTGATTAAGTCCTCGACATCGTGGTTCATCCGATGAGATCATCGAGGAGCATGTGGGAGCCAACATGGGTATCCAGATCCCGCTGTTGGTTATTGACCGGAGAGGCATCTCGGTCATGTCTGCGTGTCTCCCGAACCCGTAGGGTCTACACACTTAAGGTTTGGTGACGCTAGGGTTGTAGAGATATTAGTATGCAGTAACCCGAAAGTTGTTTGGAGTCCCGGATGAGATCCCGGACGTCACGAGGAGTTCCGGAATGGTCCGGAGGTAAAGATTTATATATAGGAAGTCCAATTTCGGCCAACGGGAAGGTTTCGGGGGTTACCGGTATTGTACCGGGACCACCGGAAGGGTCCCGGGGGTCCACCGGATGGGGCCACCTATCCCGGAGGGCCCCATGGGCTGAAGTGGCGTGGGAACCAGCCCCTGATGGGCTGGTGCGCCCCACCCAAGGGCCCAAGGCGCCTAGGGTTGGAAACCCTAGAGGGGCGTTGCCCCCCGAGGGGGCATGCGCCCCCTGGTTGGAAACCCTAAGGGGGCCGTTGCCCCCAGGGGTCGCCTCCCCTCCTTTTAGATGGGATCTCCAAGGGGGCATGCGCCCCCCTAGCCCCTATATATAGTGGAAGGGAGGGAGGGCAGCCGCACCTTGCTCTTGGCGCCTCCCTCTCCCTCCGTAACACCTCTCCTCCCCGCTTATGCTTGGCGAAGCCCTGTCGGGATCCTGCTGCATCCACCACCACGCCGTCGTGCTATTGGATCTTCATCAACCTCTCCTTCCCCCTTGCTAGATCAAGAAGGAGGAGACGTCTTCCCAACCGTACGTGTGTTGAACGCGGAGGTGCTGTCCGTTCGGCACTTGGTCATCGGTGATTTGGATCACGGCGAGTACGACTCCATCATCCCCGTTCACTTGAACACTTCCGCTCGCGATCTACACGGGTATGTAGATGCACTCCTATTCCCCTCGTTGCTAGAATACTCCATAGATTGATCTTGGTGATGCATAGAAATTTTTTAATTTCTGCTATGATGCCCAACAGTGGTATCAGAGCCAGGTTTATGCGTAGTTTCTATGCACGAGTAGAACACAAAATAGTTGTGGGCATCGATATTGCCAATTATCTTGCCATTACTAGTCTTATCTTGATTCGGCGGTACTGTGGGATGAAGCGGCCCGGACCAACCTTACATGTACGCTTACATGAGACCGGTTCCACCGACTGACATACACTAGTTGCATAAGGTGGCTGGCGGGTGTCTGTCTCTCCCACTTTAGTCGGATCGGATTCGATGAACAGGGTCCTTATGAAGGGTAAATAGAAATTGGCAATTCACGTTGTGGTTTTGGCGTAGGTAAGAAACGTTCTTGCTAGAAACCTATAGCAGCCACATAAAAACTTGCAACAACAATTAGAGGACGTCTAACTTGTTTTTGTAGCAAGTGTTTTGTGATGTGATATGGCCAAAGGATGTGATGAATGATGAATGATATATGTGATGTATGAGATTGATCATGTTCTTGTAATAGGAATCATGACTTGCATGTCGATGAGTATGACAACCGGCAGGAGCCATAGGAGTTGTCTTTATTTATTTATGACCTGCGTGTCAACATAAATGTCATGCAATTACTTTACTTTATTGCTAAAGCGTTAGCCATAGTAGTAGAAGTAATAGATGACGAGACAACTTCAAGAAGACACGATGATGGAGATCATGATGATGGAGATCATGGTGTCATGCCGGTGACAACGATGATCATGGAGCCCCGAAGATGGAGATCAAAGGAGCAAATGATATTGGCCATATCATGTCACTATTTGATTGCATGTGATGTTTATCATGTTTTACATCTTATTTGCTTAGAACGACGGTAGCTTAAATAAGATGATCCCTCGTAATAATTTCAAGAAAGTGTTCCCCCTAACTGTGCACCGTTGCGAAGGTTTGTTGTTTCGAAGCACCACGTGATGATCGGGTGTGATAGATTCTAACGTTCGAATACAACGGGTGTAAGACAGATTTACACACGCAATACACTTAGGTTGACTTGACGAGCCTAGCATGTACAGACATGGCCTCGGAACACAGAAGACCGAAAGGTCGAGCATGAGTCATATAGAAGATACGATCAACATGAAGATGTTCACCGATGTTGACAAGTCCGTCTCACGTGATGATCGGACACGGCCTAGTTAACTCAGATCATGTTATACTTAGATGACTGGAGGGATGTCTATCTGAGTGGGAGTTCATTTAATAATTTGATTAGATGAACTTAATTATCATGAACTTAGTCTAAAATATTTACAATATGTCTTGTAGATCAAATGGCCCACTTTGTCCTCAACTTCAACGCTTTCCTAGAGAAAACCAAGCTGAAAGACGATGGCAGCAACTATACGGACTGGGTCCGGAACCTGAGGATCATCCTCATAGCTGCCAAGAAAGATTATGTCCTAGAAGCACCGCTAGGTGACGCATCCGTACCACAGAACCAAGACGTTATGAACGCTTGGCAGACACGTGCTGATGATTACTCCCTCGTTCAGTGCGGCATGCTTTACAGCTTAGAACCGGGGCTCCAAAAGCGTTTTGAGAGACACAGAGCATATGAGATGTTCGAAGAGCTGAAAATGGTTTTTCAAGCTCATGCCCGGGTCGAGAGATATGAAGTCTCCGACAAGTTCTTCAGCTGTAAGATGGAGGAAAATAGTTCTGTCAGTGAGCACATACTCAAAATGTCTGGGTTGCATAACCGCTTGACTCAGCTGGGAGTTAATCTCCCGGATGATGCGGTCATTGACAGAATCCTTCAGTCGCTTCCACCGAGCTACAAGAGCTTTGTGATGAACTTCAATATGCAGGGGATGGAAAAGACCATTCCTGAAGTATTTGCAATGCTGAAATCAGCAGAGGTAGAAGTCAAAAAGGAACATCAAGTGTTGATGGTGAATAAAACCACTAAGTTCAAGAAAGGCAAGGGTAAGAAGAACTTCAAGAAGGGCGGCAAGGGAGTTGCCGCGCCCGGTAAGCAAGCTGCCGGGAAGAAGCCAAAGAATGGGCCCAAGCCCGAGACTGAGTGTTTTTATTGCAAGGGAAGTGGTCACTGGAAGCGGAACTGCCCCAAATACTTAGCGGATAAGAAGGCCGGCATCACGAAAGGTATATGTGATATACATGTAATTGATGTGTACCTTACCAGTACTCGTAGTAGCTCCTGGGTATTTGATACCGGTGCGGTTGCTCACATTTGTAACTCAAAGCAGGAGCTGCGGAATAAGCGGAGACTGGCGAAGGACGAGGTGACGATGCGCGTCGGGAATGGTTCCAAGGTCGATGTGATCGCCGTCCGCACGCTACCTCTACATTTACCTACGGGATTAGTTTTAAACCTCAATAATTTTTATTTAGTGCCAGCTTTGAGCATGAACATTGTATCAGGATCTCGTTTAATTCGAGATGGCTACTCATTTAAATCCGAGAATAATGATTGTTCTATTTATATGAGAGATATGTTTTATGGTCATGCTCCGATGGTGAATGGTTTATTCTTAATGAATCTCAAGCGTAATGCTACACATATTCATAGTGTGAATACCAAAAGATGTAAGGTTGATAATGATAGTCCCACATACTTGTGGCACTGCCGCCTTGGTCACATAGGTGTCAAACGCATGAAGAAGCTCCATGCAGATGGACTTTTAGAGTCTCTTGATTACGAATCATTTGACACGTGCGAACCATGCCTCATGGGTAAAATGAGCAAGACTCCGTTCTCAGGAACAATGGAGCGAGCAACCAACTTATTGGAAATCATACATACTGATGTGTGCGGTCCAATGAGTGTTGAGGCTCACGGTGGCTATCGTTATGTTCTCACCCTCACTGATGACTTGAGTAGATATGGGTATTTCTACTTAATGAAACACAAGTCTGAGACCTTTGAAAAGTTCAAGGAATTTCAGAGTGAGGTTGAGAATCAACGTGACAGGAAAATCAAGTTCTTGCGATCAGATCGTGGGGGAGAATACTTGAGTCACGAATTTGTCACACACTTAAGAAAATGTGGAATAGTTTCACAACTCACGCCGCCTGGAACACCTCAGCGTAATGGTGTGTCCGAACGTCGTAATCGCACTCTATTAGATATGGTGCGACCTATGATGTCTCTTACCGATTTACCGCTATCATTTTGGGGCCATGCTTTAGAGACTGCCGCATTCACTTTAAATAGGGCTCCGTCGAAATCCTTGAGACGACACCGTATGAATTATGGTTTGGGAAGAAACCTAAGCTGTCGTTTCTAAAAGTTTGGGGATGCGATGCTTATGTCAAGAAACTTCAACCTGAAAAGCTCGAACCCAAGTCGGAAAAATGCGTCTTCATAGGATACCCTAAGGAAACCATTGGGTATACCTTCTACCTCAGATCCGAAGGCAAGATCTTCGTTGCCAAGAATGGATCCTTTCTAGAGAAGGAGTTTCTCTCGAAAGAAGTAAGTGGGAGGAAAGTAAAGCTTGATGAAGTACTGCCTCTTGAAGCAGAGAGTAGGGCAACTCAGGAAAATGTTCCTGTGGTGCCTGCACCGATTAGAGAGGAAGTTAATGATGATGATCAAGATACTTCGGATCAAGCTCCTACTGAACTTCGTAGGTCCACAAGGACACGTTCCGCACCAGAGTGGTACGGCAACCCTGTCTTGGAAATCATGTTGTTAGACAACGGTGAACCTTCAAACTATGAAGAAGCGATGGCGGGCCCAGATTCCGACAAATGGCTAGAAGCCATGAAATCCGAGATAGAATCCATGTATGAAAACAAAGTATGGACTTTGACTGACTTGCCCGAAGATCGGCGAGCCATAGAAAATAAATGGATCTTTAAGAAGAAGACAGACGCGGATGGTAATGTGACCATCTATAAGGCTCGACTTGTCGCTAAGGGTTATCACAAGTTCAAGGGGTTGACTATGATGAGACTTTCTCACCCGTAGCGAAGCTGAAGTCCGTCCGAATCATGTTAGCAATTGCCGCATTCTATGATTATGAGATATGGCAAATGGACGTCAAAACGGCATTCCTTAAACGGCTTTCTTAAGGAGGAATTGTATATGATCCAGCCGGAAGGTTTTGTCGATCCTAAGAATGCTAACAAGGTGTGCAAGCTCCAACGCTCAATCTATGGGCTGGTGCAAGCATCTCGGAGTTGGAACATTCGCTTTGATGATATGATCAAAGCGTTTGGGTTTATGCAGACTTATGGAGAAGCATGCGTTTACAAGAAAGTGAGTGGGAGCTCTGTAGCATTTCTCATATTATATGTGGATGACATACTGTTGATGAGAAATGATATAGAATTCTTGGAAAGCATAAAGGCCTATTTGAACAAGTGTTTTTCAATGAAGGACCTTGGAGAAGCTGCTTATATATTAGGCATCAAGATCTATAGAGATAGATCGAGACGCCTCATCGGTCTTTTACAAAGTACGTACCTTGACAAGATATTGAAGAAGTTCAATATGGATCAGTCCAAGAAGGGGTTCTTGCCTGTATTGCAAGGTGTGCGATTGAGCATGGCTCAATGCCCGACCACGACAGAAGATATAGAAGAGATGAGTGTCATCCCCTATGCCTCAGCCATAGGGTCTATTATGTATGCCATGCTGTGTACCAGACCTGATGTAAACCCTGTCGTAAGTTTGGTAGGTAGGTACCAAAGTAATCCCGGCAAGGAACACTGGACAGCGGTCAAAAACATCCTGAAGTACCTGAAAAGGACCAAGGATATGTTTCTCGTTTATGGAGGTGGCGAAGAGCTCGTCGTAAAGGGTTACGTCGATGCTAGCTTCGACACAGATCAGGATGACTCTAAGTCACAAACCGGATACGTGTATATTTTGAATGGTGGGGCTGTAAGCTGGTGCAGTTGCAAGCAAAGCGTCGTGGTGGGATCTACATGTGAAGCAGAATACATGGCAGCCTCGGAGGCAGCACAAGAAGCAATCTGGGTGAAGGAGTTCATCACCGGCCTAGGAGTCATACCCAATGCGTCGAGGCCGATGACTCTCTTCTGTGGCAACACTGGAGCTATTGCCCTTGCCAAGGAGCCCAGGTTTCACAGGAAGACCAGGCATATCAAGCGTCGCTTCAACTCCATTCGTGAAAGTGTTCAAAATGGAGACATAGAAATTTGTAAAGTACATATGGACCTGAATGTAGCAGATCCGTTGACTAAACCTCTCCCTAGAGCAAAACAAGATCAACACCAGAACTGCATGGGTGTTCGATTCATCACAATGTAACTAGAATATTGACTCTAGTGCAAGTGGGAGACTATTGGAAATATGCCCTAGAGGCAATAATAAAATGGTTATTATTATATTTCTCTATTCATGATAATATTCTATTGTTCATGCTATAATTGTGTTATCCGGAAATTGTAATACATGTGTGAATACATAGAACACAACACGTCCCTAGTGAGCCTCTAGTTGACTAGCTCATTGATCAAAAGATAGTCATGGTTTCCTGACTATGGACACTAGATGTCATTGATAACGGGATCACATCATTAGGAGAATGATGTGATGGACAAGACCCAATCCTAAGCTTAGCTCAAAGATCGTGTAGTTCGTTTGTTGTAGCTTTTCTGAATGTCAAGTATCATTTCCTTAGACCATGAGATTGTGCAACTCCCGGATACCGTAGGAGTGCCTTGGGTGTGCCAAACGTCACAACGTAACTGGGTGACTATAAAGGTACATTAAAGGTATCTCCGAAAGTGTCTGTTGGGTTGGCACGAATCGAGACTGGGATTTGTCACTCTGTCTGACGGAGAGGTATCTCTAGGCCCACTTGGTAATGCATCATCATAGTGAGCTCAATGTGACCAAGGGGTTGGTCACGGGATCATGCATTACGGTACGAGTAAAGTGATTTGCCGGTAACGAGATTGAACAAGGTATTGGGATACCGACGATCGAGTCTCGGGCAAGTAACGTACCGATTGACAAAGGGAATTGAATACGGGATTGATTAAGTCCTTGATATCGTGGTTCATCCGATGAGATCATCGAGGAGCATGTGGGAGCCAACATGGGTATCCAGATCCCGCTGTTGGTTATTGACTGGAGAGGCGTCTCGGTCATGTCTGCGTGTCTCCCGAACCCGTAGGGTCTACACACTTAAGGTTCGGTGACGCTAGGGTTGTAGAGATATTAGTATGCAGTAACCCGAAAGTTGTTCGGAGTCCCGGATGAGATCCCGGACGTCATGAGGAGTTCCGGAATGGTCCGGAGGTAAAGATCTATATATAGGAAGTCCAGTTTCGGCCAGCGGGAAGGTTTCGGGGGTTACCGGTATTGTACCGGGACCACCGGAAGGGTCCCGGGGGTCCACCGGATGGGGCCACCTATCCCGGAGGGCCCCATGGGCTGAAGTGGCATGGGAACCAGCCCCTGATGGGCTGGTGCGCCCCACCCAAGGGCCCAAGGCGCCTAGGGTTGGAAACCCTAGGGGGCCGTTGCCCCCCGAGGGGGCATGCGCCCCCCTGGTTGGAAACCCTAAGGGGGACGTTGCCCCCAGGGGCCGCCCCCCCTTTAGATGGGATCTCCAAGGGGGCATGCGCCCCCCTAGCCCCTATATATAGTGGAAGGGAGGGAGGGCAGCCGCACCTTGCTCTTGGCGCCTCCCTCTCCCTCTGTAACACCTCTCCTCCCCGTTTGTGCTTGGCGAAGCCCTGCCGGGATCCTGCTGCATCCACCACCACGCCGTCGTGCTACTGGATCTTCATCAACCTCTCCTTCCCCCTTGCTGGATCAAGAAGGAGGAGACGTCTTCCCAACCGTACGTGTGTTGAATGCGGAGGTGCTGTCCGTTCGGCACTTGGTCATCGGTGATTTGGATCACGGCGAGTATGACTCCATCATCCCCGTTCACTTGAACGCTTCCGCTCGCGGTCTACACGGGTATGTAGATGCACTCCTATTCCCCTCGTTGCTAGAATACTCCATAGATTGATCTTGGTGATGCATAGAAATTTTTTAATTTCTGCTAGGATCCCCAACATGGCCCTCGTCATATTTCCTGCTTCACAGGCACCGCATAAGTGATCCTTCTTGAACTTGACGCCCTCGATGCCTATGACATGCTTCTTCCTTGCAAGGGTGTGGAGGTTCCTCATGCCAGCATGCCCTAGCCTCCGATGCCAGAATCAGCATTCAGAAGCTTTTGCTAGAAGACATACGACAAGTTGTGGTCCTGCTGAGAAATCTACCACGTACAAATCATCTTTCCGATACCCTTCAAACACTAGAGACTTGTCAGATTCCATTAGAACAAGGCAACGATATTTTCCAAACATCACAATCATGTTTAAATCGCAAAGCATTGAGACAGACATTAAGTTGAAACCAAGGGATTCAACAAGCATGACTTTATCCATGTGTTGATCCTTTGAGATTGCAACTCTACCTAGACCCAATACCTTGCTTTTACCAGTGTCAGCAAATGTGATGTGACTTTTGTCAGATGGACGTAAGGTTGAGTCCATGAGAAGGCTTCGCTTGCCAGTCATGTGATTAGTACACCCACTATCAATAATCCATTCTGAAGCAGCTGGTGTCGTACCCTACAGTGCAGTTAGGGGGATAGGATTCACGAAGAGAATTGTGAAGCATAAACATTTGACGATCAAGTGGATTATGAAAGCTTAGATCGAGGTTAGGACTGATAGGGCAAGTGGCAAGCGACTCGGGAACAAAATACATAATAAGACCATTTGGGCATTTGATCTTGCGCCCTACAAGATGTTTAAGGTCCCCAGCAATGGCTCCAGACGATTTTGGTTTTCGGCTGGAGACCTTTCCCTGCAAAAGAGAGTTAAGCTTTCTTAGCCACCCACATCTTCAAGGGTGGCTTCGAAGCAATGAGTCTAAGTGCAGCATCTGAGAACTTTGGCTTTGGAGCCCTAGCAAAAAGTCTTGCAGGTGGACAATAGTACTCATAAGGATAAGCAGAATAGTTTTTGGTCTTATGAACATGGTGGTTTGATGAAACACGCTCATATTCATAGGCCTGAGTAAGGTTTCCCTGCAAAACATTTGCGTTAGTGCGACTCAGGTGAATCCTCTGTCTGTATGAAGCCTTTGGACCATATGAAGCCTGTGGTCTGGGGTTTTTCTTCTTCACTTGTGGTGTCATGACGATATTCACAGGAAGATTCTCCAAACACCTTTTCGACACCCAGACTTTCTTCATAGGCGGCCCATTCCTGCAGTTACTACCAATATACCTGGCAAACACTTCACCATTCTGATTCTTAAACAGTTTATAGTTTGCATCAAAGGATTCATCAATAACAATGGGATTAGCACAAGTGAAGCCAGATAGGGTGGATGGATCCGCTGAAGGTTCCTTTGCAGCAACCCATGTGGTTTTGGGGTACTGCTCAGGTTTCCAGTAAGAGCCATCAGCATTCATTTTCCTTTTGAACCCAACACCCTCTTTCCTAGGGTTTCGGTTCAGGATCTGCCTTTTGAGGACATCACATAGTGTCTGATGCCCTTTGAGACTTTTGTACATCCCTGTTTCAAGCAATGTCTTCAACCTAGCATTCTCATCAGCAATAGCAGTGGTATCCTCAGCAGAGGGGTTAGTTACCACATCAACAGTTGAAGATATTGCAATAGTAGCAGCAGTACAACACACAGCAACAGAAGTAGCGTTGTCACGCTCAATGCATTTAAGACATGGTGGTTCAAATCCTTCCTGAGCTGAACTGATCTGTTCGGCGCGAAGTGACTCGTTTTCCTTTTGAAGATCTTCATGAGCCGCTCTCAATTTCTCAAGATCTTGCTTCCTTTGAAGATAATCATAGGAAAGCTTTTCATGAGTTGTTGAGAGCGTTTCATGACGACTTTCAAGTTCCTCATACTTAACGTGAAGATTTTTTATGTCTTCAATTAAGGACTGAGATCGAGTCATTTCAGCGTCTAACAGATCATCGCTTTTGTCTAACAGTTTTTGAATATGTTCCATATATTTCTGTTGTTCAATTGCAATTTTAGCAAGTGTTTTGTAGCTGGGTTTGGAACCACAATCAGAGTCATCTTCACTAGATGTTTGATAGTGAGTAGTGCGTGTGTTTACCTTGGCACCGTGTGCCATGAAGCAGTAGGTAGGAGCGGAGTAGTCCTTGTCATTTGCATCGGTGTCGGTGATGAAGTCATTGTCTTCAGTATTGAAGATGGACTTGGCAACGTATGCTGTAGCCAGACTCGCAACGCCAGAATCGGACTCCTCCTCAGACTCCACCTCCGCCTCCTCAGAAGCGGACTCCTCCTCTGAATCCATTTCCTTGCCAACAAACGCACGTGCCTTGCCAGATGAGCTCTTCTTGTGTGATGAAGACTTTGAGGAAGACTTGGAAGAAGACTTTGAGTATTTCTTCTTCTTCTTGTCGTCAGAGTCATACTCCTTGCTCTTCTTCTTCTTCTTGTTCTCATTGTCCCACTGCGGACACTCAGAGATGTAGTGGCCAGGTTTCTTGCACTTGTGGCATGTTCTCTTCTTGTAGTCATGAGCAGAAGCTTCATCATTCCTTGAGCTTGATCGTGAAGACTTTCTGAAGCCTTTCTTCTTGGTGAATTTTTGGAACTTCTTCACAAGCATAGCAAGCTCCTTTCCAATGTCTTCAAGATCATCAGAACTGCTGTCAGATTCTTCTTCAGATGAGGAGACAACTTTTGCCTTCAAGGCACGAGTTCGCCCATAGTTGGGACCGTAGATGTCTCTTTTCTCAGAAAGCTGAAACTCGTGTGTGTTGAGCCTCTCAAGTATGTCAGGCAGATCGAGTGTCTTGAAGTCAGGACGTTCTTGAATCATCAGGGCTAGGGTGTCAAACGAGCTGTCAAGTGATCTTAGGAGTGTCTTGACGACTTCATGCTTGGTGATCTCAGTGGCGCCGAGAGCTTGAAGCTCATTTGTGATGTTAGTGAGTCGATCAAACGTGAGCTGGACATTCTCATTGTCATTTCTCTTGAAGCGGTTGAAGAGGTTGTGAAGGACACTGATTCTCTGATCTCTCTGGGTTGAGACGCCTTCATTAACCTTGGAGAGCCAGTCCCAGACTAGCTTAGATGTTTCCAAAGCACTCACGCGGCCATACTGTCCTTTGGTCAGATGACCACAGATGATGTTCTTGGCAATGGAGTCCAGTTGAACGAACTTCTTGACATCAGCAGCGGTGACACCTTCACCAGCCTTGGGAACGCCATTCTTGACGACATACCATAGGTCGACATCAATGGCTTCAAGATGCATGCGCATCTTATTCTTCCAGTAGGGATATTCAGTTCCATCGAAGACGGGGCATGCAGCGGAGACTTTAATTATCCATGCAGTCGACATAGCTAAAACTCCAGGTGGATAAACCGAATCACACAGAATAAGGGAGTACCTTGCTCTGATACCAATTGAAAGTGCTAGTGATCGACTAGAGGGGGGTGAATAGGCGATTTTTATGAAAGTCTTCAAAACATGGAAGTTTCGAAGACAAACGATAGAAATAAACCTATTACCATGCAGCGGAAGGTAGACTACACTAGGCAAACCATAGTCAAGTATTCAATGAAGTGAAAGCACAATGACTAATAGCAGCTAGGTAGTAAAGATCAGGTAGGAAGATATTGTGAAGCCAATCAGAACAAGCAGTAACTCAGTGAAGACAAAAGATAATGCAATCATACAATGACTTCACAAGGACCAACAGTAAGTAAAGGGAAGGGAAGGATGAAACCAGTGACTCGTTGAAGACAATGATTTGTTGGACCAGTTCCAGTTGTTGTGACAACTGTACGTCTGGTTAGGGAGGCTGAGATTCAACTCAGAAGACCTCGTATTCACCTTATTCCCCTTGAGCTAAGGACACCCAGTCCTCACCCAATCACTCTGGTAAGTCTTCAAGGTAGACTTCCAAACCTTCACAGACTGACTCTTGGATGCTCAAAACGCGACGCCTAACCGGTTGGAGGATTCACAGTCCTCAAGTGTAATAAGTCTTCAGGTCACACAGACAAGAAGACTTAAGTGATGCCTAACACTCTTTGGCTCTGGGTGTTTAGGGATTTATCCTCGCAAGGAATTCTCTCTCAAAGGCTTCGAGGTGGGTTGCTCTCAAATGACAAAAGCCATACTCTAACTCTGAGCAGCCAACCGTTTATGGTTGTAGAGGGTGGGCTATTTATAGCCCCTTGGCAACCCGACCTGATTTGTCCGAAATGACCCTTGGTCACTAAGGAACTGACACGTGTTCCAAGGTCAGATTTCAAACAAACACGGCAACTTTACTTGGACTACAAGCAAAGCTGACTTATCCAACTCTAGACAAGATTTGCTCTCATAGTCTTCACTCGAAAACATATGATTTTGGTTAAGCATCACTTCAGTCATTCTGACTGGTTCTCTTGGACCCCACTTAACAGTACGGTGGTTCCTATGACTCAACAAAGAAAAACACAGAACGAGAAAACTGCTAAGTCTTCGCGCTCCATAGTCTTCACGCGATGTCTTCTCTTATCGTAGTCTTCAATGTGAATGTCTTCACATACCACCTCTGACTTCAATGTCTTCATACATTTTTAGGGGTCATCTCTAGTAGGAAAACCGAATCAATGAGGGACTTCTACCTGTGTTATCCTGCAATTCTCACAAACACATTAGTCCCTCAACTAGGTTTGTCGTCAATACTCCAAAACCAACTAGGGGTGGCACTAGATGCACTTACAGTTCCTACATATTCTACGAAGATCTTTATTGGTCAAACCGCATAACACCATATGTTGTCCCCTTTGTCATCGGTATGTTACTTGCCCGAATTTCGATCGTCGGTATCTCAATACCTAGTTCAATCTCGTTACCAACAAGGCTCTTTACTCGTTCCGTAATGCATCATCCCGCAACTAACTCATTAGTCACATTACTTGCAAGGCTTATAGTGATGTGCATTACCGAGAGGGCCCAGAGATACCTCTCTGATACTCGGAGTGGCAAATCCTAATCTCGATCTATGTCAACTCAACAAACACCATTGGAGACACCTGTAGAGCATCTTTATAATGACCAAGTTACATTGTGACATTTGATAGCACACTAAGTGTTCCTCCGGTATTCAGGAGTTGTATAATCTCATAGTCATAGGAACATGTATAAGTCATGAAGAAAGCAATAGCAACAAACTAAACGATCATCGTGCTAAGCTAACAGATGGGTCAAGTCAATCACATCATTCTCTAATGATGTGATCCCGTTAATCAAATGACAACTCATGTCTATGGCTAGGAAACTTAACCATCTTTGATTCAACGAGTTAGTAAAGTAGAGGCATAATAGTGACACTCTGTTCGTCTATGTATTCACACATGTACTAAGTTTCCAATTAATACAATTCTAGCATGAATAATAAACATTTATCACGATATAATGAAATATAAATAACAACTTTATTATTGCCCCTAGGGCATATTTCCTTCTGATCGCTCATTGTTCTTTCACCTTTTCCCCATTTTTCACTTTTGTCTCTTCCTTTGGACTTTGCTTTTCTTTGTTTCTCCTCGATGTGCTTTCCTTTGTTTTTTCACGGGTTTGTCTTTTTTCTTGATTTTTGACTATTTTCACTGTGTTCATATTTTTCTTCTTTGTCATGCTTCCATTTTCTTTGTTTTCGTGGGTTTTCCTTGTTTTTATTGTTATATTTCGGTTTCTATGTTTCTTTCTTGGCTTTCTTCCTTTTGTTTGGTTTTCTTCGGTTTTTCATTGTTTCTTTTGTTAGTTTCATCTATTACTTTTTTGTTCAACACATGTGTACGTTTTCCAGTAAAGAGTGTACATTTTTAGTACACATGTGACACATTGTATCGATACATGTTGATTTTTTTAATCACACAATGCACATTGTTTTTCTTAAATACCTGGTTCAAACACTTTTTGAAGACACGGTCAACATTTTTTAAATACACGGTGAACAATTTTTAATGGAAATAAGCATGTTTCCACACACAATTCACATATTTTGTACACATCAGGAACATTTTTATATAGATGTTTAACATTTTCTTATACATGTTTAACATTCACACATCTGAAATATTTCTTGTGTATATGATAAAATTTTAAAATACGTGATTAACAATTTTTTTAATGTATTTGCTTTTTCATACACATTATACATTTTGGTTTACGTAAAAAGTTATATCTCTTTATACTTTTTCAAATGTATGATTAATATTTTCTAATGTCTAGTTATTTCCATAGACCTCGTATATTTTTGCATACAACAATTTTTCATACATGTTTTAATATTTTTCTAAATTTTTTATTAATTTTTTTATATCTACATTTTGACACACATTGTACATTTTTTGTATAGATCAGAACATTATTTATACCCATTTATAAATTTCCAAATACAAGATTAATAGGTTTCAAATATATGTGTCTAAACATATTTTTTAATATGCATTTAAAATTCTTTTGAATATGTGTTAAGCATCTTTTTATACACATGTTAACATTTTCTCAAATACTCTCTCCGTTTCTAAATATAAGCCTTTTTAGTGATTTCCCTAGGGACTACATACGGATGTATATAAACATATTTTAGAGTATGCATTCCTTCATTTTGCTCCATATGTTGTCCAAATTGAAATCTTTAAAAGGGCTTATATTTAGGAACGTAGGGAGTACATGACTATCATTTTTAAATGTTTGATGAACAGTTAAAATGAAAAAAAGGAAAATGATAATAATAATAAAAGTGAACAAGATAGAAAAAAAGAAAACAGAAAATGAAAAATCATGGTTTTTCTGTGCTGGACCACTTGCTGTGGCATTGTAGGTGAGCGCTGGCTCTATCTCGCCCTAAGCAAGGTATAGTTCCTGCCGCGAGAAACATCGCTCACCCAGATCATGTCAGAATGTCACCATATAATTCGCTAAAAGCTTACATGTGTTGTCGTGGACTGAAATTTTTAGTCTGGCCTGTGAAATGGATAATAATACTTAAAATGTTTATTAAATGCAAAGCAAATATAGCTTATTTCAAAAAAAAATCATATGTATTTCAAGTTTCATTTTCATCTATTTAAAGAGAAAGTTCATGCATTTTATTTTATTTTTGGATGTAAAAATAAAATATTCATGTGCATAAAACATTATTTTATTCGTGAAAAGAAGTATTCATATGTTTTAACAAGATTTCCATGTTTTTTTTTAAATATCCACGAGATCAAAAAAATTCCTGTATCTCATAGTTTCCTGCTATTTCATTTTTCTGATAGACAAGAGAAATGTATACAAAAAAGGAAAAAAGTTAACCCGGACTGACTGGACCGCAGCCCATGCAGAAGATCGTTTGACAATCCAAATGCATCATCCCACAAGTCAATCCACCAGGTAACCATTGTGGTTCGTCTAAAAAAAACGTAACCGTCGTGGTGAGGCCATCTGTGTGTGGGCTCCGTGTTGACCGATCATGGATGGAAATGTGCACCCCCTACCTTTGGTTTTCTTTGTTTCTCTCCGTTTTTTTTGTTTTTTCTGCTTTCCTTTGTTCTTTCACCGGTTTGTCTTCTTTTTTGGGCTTGACTATTTTCACTGTTTTGCGTTGTTTTCACAGTGTCCATCCTTTTTCCTTCGCCATGCTTCCGTTTTCTTTGTTTTCATCGGTTTTCCCTTTTTCTTCTCCCCCCCCCCTTTGTTATGCTTTGATTTCCTATATTTCTTTCTTCGCTTTCTTCCTTTTTGTATTTTTTCCATTTTTATTTGTTTCTTTTGTCGGTTTTCATCCATTACTTTTTTATTCAACACATGTCTACTATTTCAAGTACAGAATATACATTTTTAGTGCACACGTGGAACATTATGTTCGTACATGTTGCAATTTTCAACTACATGGTGTACATTTTTTTCTTAAATGCATGTTTCAAACACTTTTTGAATACACGGTGAATATTTTTTAAATAGAAATAAACATGTTTTCACACACAATTTACATATGATGTATACATTAGGAACATTAGATGTTTAAATTTTTTTATACACGTTTAATATTTTTTATATACATCTGATACGTGTTTTGTGTATATGTTGTACACGTTTAATACGTTTAAGAAAATGTATTAAAATAAACACGTTTTATACACGTTTAGGAACATTTTTATATGACTTTAGCATTTTTTAAATAAGTGCTTAACATTTTTATGTCTACTTGTTTCCATATATGTTGTACATTTCTTTCATACAACAATATTTTAATACATTTGTTTCATATATATATTTCTTTCATACATATATTTTATTAAATCATGATTACATTTTTATTAAAATATGTGTTTTTTATGTCTACTTTTTTTCATACACATTGTAAATTTTTCGCATACATCTGCAACATCCTTTATGCTCATTTACAATTTTTGAAATACATGAATAATAATTTTCAAATATATGTGTCTGAATAGTTTTTTTAAATGTATTAAAAACTCTTTTGAACATGTGTTAAGCATCTTTTATATACATGTGTTCACATTTTTTCTAATACATGATTAATATTTTTTAAATGTGTTATGAACACTTAAAAGATGAAAAACAAAAAGGAAGGTGAAAAGGAAAACAAAAGAGAAGAAGATAGAAAAAAAGGAAAACTGAAAAGAAAGTATCACGATTTTATGTGCCGGCCCACTATCTACAGCACTGTTGGCGAGTGCTGGCTCCATCTCGCATTAATCGAGGTATAGTTTGTCTCTAAGCGAGGTATAGTTGCACCCGCGATAAACATTGCTCACCGAGATCATGTCACAATCCCACCATTATTCGCTAAAAGCTCACGTGTGCTTGAAGGGCCTGAGATGTTTGGTATGGCCCATGAAGTGAACAATAATACTTAAAATGTTCATAAGAAGCAAAGTGAGTATGGTTTATTTCAAAATAAGTTCACATGTATTTCAAATATCATGTGTTTAAAGAGAATGTTCACGCATTTTTTAAGGTTTTGCATGTAAAAATAAAATATTCATGTGCATAAAAGATACTGTTATACGTGATAAGAAATATTCATATGTCTTAACGAGATTTCCATGTTTTTAAAAAATATCCAGCATTTTAAAAAATCAAAAAAACTAACGCCCACATGTGTGGCATCTTACACATCGCCCACACGCCTCCGTCACCACTCATTTTGCCACATATGAGCAAATGACATTAGCAGGATTTTTTTGGTTTTCGGCTTAAAAATATTTTATCTCCTAATTAAAAATCAAATTAAAAATCTGTTTTCACCATTAAATCCGTCTCAAGGCGATCTTCAAAACTAGACCCCATGTTGATATGTTTCGACAAATTTTTTTTTTACCCGAAAGTTGCCATGATGTTTACACTGTAGTTGTCATGTGGCAATTTTAGTTTGTAGAGCATGGCAATTTTAGTTTTTTTATGATGGCAATTCCAGTACTTTGACCATGAAAATTATTTTTTGTATGAATCATGACAATTTTAAGTGCATGTATCATGGCAATTTTAGTTTATGTTTCATGGCAAGTCTAGTTTCTTAATTCCCTATTTTATAATGTGTCAAAATTTACTTCTAAATGTAGAAGAAAAATAGTTGAAATATATCATGGCAACTTCAGTGTAAACATCATGACAATTCATATGCAATAGACATGTCAACTTTTAACCCAAAAAAATTCGTCCAAATATATTGATATGAGATCTACCTTCGAAGATCTCGTCGCGAGGGGTTTAATGGTGAAAACGGATTTTCAATCGGATTTTTTATTTGAGAGATAAAATATTTTAAAAACTGAAAATCTAAAAATATTCTCACATGAACATGGCGCAGTCTGTGTATTATAGACTTGACTCCCACCACACGTAGCGTTGTCCTAAAAAATTATTCTGTACCTCATAGTTTTCTGTTACTACATATTTCTGACAGACAGAAGAAATATATACAAAAGGAAAAAAGTTAAACCGACGTGACTGGACCGCAGCCCATGCGTTTGACGGTCCACCCCACCCATGAAGTCATCTCCTGGTCACAGTTGTCTAAAAAAACAATTCTCCTGGTCACAGTTTCCCTAAAAAAGAAATCTCCTTATCACACAAGAGGTTAACAACAGGCAGTCTTCAAAAAAAAAAAGAGGTTAACAACAGGCAAATGATATTGCCAAATCGCACTTGCTGTCGCGGAAGAAAAAGGAAGAACTAGGGCATCCAGAACTCGCCCACTCCAGCTGGGTTTCCCGGCCGGCAGATGATCGAGCTTGGAGCACGCCTGCGTATCAATCATGGGCGCATTCGGAGGGTTCCTGGCTTTTGCTCCGCCGCTCATCATGCGTGAGCTTGCAAGGTCTCATCTGCAAGCTGTACTACGTGACAATTCGAGTCTGCCTTTTAACCCACGAACGATGAGTCGGATGGCTGGGACTATAGCACACAGAAACAAGTGGTAGTAGTACTAGTAGTATGCATTTTTGGTTTCTGATGATAGTGTGTAGTGGTTGTCTTTCCGTTTACATGTCTCTTGCCCACTACTAACTCGCATGTAAATGGATACATTGTATCACTGAGGCACTAGCCATCAATCATCAATGTATAAAAACAGAATAATGCGTATACACACGCTCCGTTTCTTTTTCTTTTCCGTGTTCTTCTTTACTTTTTGCAGGAAATGTCCTTTTCGGCCGGACGAGAGCGCGTCGCGCGAAGCACTTTTTGGCAGCGCTGTAGCCTCACAGGAGCCATCGATGCATGCCAAAACCATGATCGTCTGCGGAAGGCCGAGGAAATATCAGCTTACACAAGGGAGGCGCGTCCAAACAAAAACTAATACAGAAATAAAACTCAACGCCAGGATAGGGAATTTTAAGATTTGAAGTGAAACATTTTTCATATTAAAAGTTTATCGGACATTTTTTGTCCCTCATTTCTCCTAGTAAACCAATGCATACTTTGCAAGTATTTAAATAGAACCAGCAAATGCTTATCCCACAAAAAAAAACAGCAAATGCCTATGTTATACTGTACTAGTATAACTTTTACATTTCTGATGTCTAGGGGAATCCACAAAAGTGGTGGCCTATTTCTTTGATTTTGGTGTATTATCTGTTCACCGTTCCGAAAGTCCATAGTTTATTGAGAAAGGTTGAAAATCATCGCTTTCAGAAATCATATCCACGTGCTAAAATGAATGATAAATATGCACATGGTTTGGTTTCTATTTTGACAGTGGTGAATGAATTTTAAAAGACGAGACCAAATCTTTTTGAATATTTTTTTTTTGAATTTTGACGAGGCCAATCTTGAGGCAGAAGCAAAGGTCTCTTCGGCCACCCCCACCGCAGAAGATCATCACAGTTCTCAAGGCGCTGCCACATGCTCAGACATCAGTGCCCCACACCACACCACACCTAACCATGGTCAGTGTAACCCAACCCAACCCAGCCTGGCCTCAACCCAACCCACAGGCCAAAAACCCACGCGCACGAAAGCTAAAACCCCCACCCACGCGTCACACCACACCACTACCGTCCCGTTTCCCCCACACCACCGCCACCGCCGCGATGGCCGCCGCCCGCCGCCTCCTCCTCCTCCTGGCCGTGACCCTCGCCGCCGCCGCCCGCGCCCACAACATCACGGACATCCTCGACGGCTACTCCGAGTACTCGCTCTACAACAACTACCTCTCCCAGACCAAGGTCTGCGACGAGATCAACGGCCGCAGCACCGTCACCTGCCTCGTCCTCACCAACGGCGCCATGTCCTCCCTCGCCGCCAACCTCTCCCTCGCCGACGTCAAGAACGCGCTCCGCCTCCTCACCCTCCTCGACTACTACGACCCCAAGAAGCTGCACTCGCTCCACGGCGGCTCCGAGCTCACCACCACGCTCTACCAGACCACCGGCGACGCCTCCGGGGACATGGGCCACGTCAACATCACCAACCTCCGCGGCGGCAAGGTCGGCTTCGCCTCCGCCGAGCCCGGCTCCAAGTTCCAGGCCACCTACACCAAGTCCGTCAAGGAGGAGCCCTACAACCTCTCCGTCCTCGAGGTCTCCGACCCCATCACCTTCCCCGGCCTCTTCACCTCCCCCTCCGCCGCCTCCACCAACCTCACCGCGCTCCTCGACAAGGCTGGCTGCAAGCGCTTCGCGCGCCTCATCGTCTCGTCCGGGGTCGTCAAGACGTACCAGGCGGCCATGGACAAGGGACTCACCCTCTTCGCGCCCACCGACGACGCCTTCCAGGCCAAGGGCCTGCCGGATCTGGGCAAGCTCACCGGCGCCGACCTCGTGGCGCTGCTGGAGTACCACGCGCTGCCGCAGTACGCGCCCAAGGCGTCGCTCAAGACCATGAAGGGCGGCATCCCGACCCTGGCCTCCACCGGCAAGGGCAAGTACGACCTCTCCGTGGTCGCCAAGGGCGACGACGTGTCCATGGACACCGGCATGGACAAGTCCCGCGTCGCGTCCACGGTGCTCGACGACACCCCGGTGACCGTGCACACGGTGGACAGCGTGCTGCTGCCGCCGGAGCTCTTCGGCGGCGCGCCGTCGCCGGCACCAGGAGCGTCGGCCGATGCGCCAGCGTCGGCCCCTGCACCAGAAGCCTCCTCCGCGCCGGCGCCCTCGCCTAACCACGACAAGACGAAACCGAAACACAAGTCGCCAGCGCATTCCCCGCCCGCGCCGCCGGCTGATACGCCTGACACGGCCCCCGCCGAGTCGCCGGAGGGAGACGAGGAGGCGGACAAGGCCGACGACAAGAACGGCGCGACCGCGGTGAGCATGGGCATCGCGGCCATGGTGGCCTCGGTCGCTCTGGTCGGCGCGACACTCCTCTGATCTGCCCCAAGTGTTCGACATCGAGCACTCGTTCTGTTTTCCTCATGATGTGATGCACTCCGGTCGTGGTTGCGAGTTCGTCGGCCATTGAAATGCTCACACCCGAAGCTGTTACTTCTTCCTGGTTGGATCATTTGGGCGATTGTGATACCTTCCCTGGTACTGGTAGTTTCAGTAGCTGCGTAGTTACAAGTCTATTGAGTTTGATTTTGCTATGATGCTCGTTGCAGTTGTTGATGCATTGCATTCCATCTGCCAAGAACTCCAATTCCATATCCTGACGCAGTTATCTAGCATTCTCGATGAAGTAACTTGTGAAGAGAGACTTGATCTTACTACGAGTTAATTGATGCATTGGTTCGTTGTATATTATCACCGTTTTTGCACATTAATTGATGGAGTAGTACTGCACATTGCACCATCGATTGATAGGTTTTTTTTTTTGAGACAAACCATCGATTGATAGGTGTTGCCACATGGCCAAAAATGGGGTGCCGCTGGCCTACTGGATGCGTATCCATCCATGAAAGCACTGCTGCAAGCGTGGCACGCCTTCTAAATCGTGGCCCATTGAGCCCACAACGCTTCGAATTTGTCATCTTCTGCCGGGAGTCCATCCATGGCATCTCCGCATAAATGCAGACCGGACGCGTCTAGTATCAACCACAAAATCGCAGCTCGACGTGGTTTGAATTTCGGTGGCGCAATGGGGTTAATTTCGAAATGGGTCGAAATTTCAAAACATATCTTTTGCTGGACAAAATTTACTGCCTCTCGCTACTTTTTACCTACTGCAGCAACAGCCTTGGTTCAGGGGCCGCCTCGCCTATCATGTGACTCTGCCCGTCTGCGCCGAGCCCGACACCACTGGCCCATGCCTTCCTTTTACCCGTTCGCGCCGCAGAGCCGCTGGAGCCGTGGTCCATGCAAAGCGAGAGCTCGCATGGCTCTTGCCCATGGTCGTCCGTTGGATGCCAATATCTTCAGCAATGCGTTTCGTCTCGTTTCCTGGAAACTTCTGGGCCGTTTCTTGCTTTCGGAGGTAATAGCACCCCCACGTACCCTAACTTATATAACATGTGATATTTTAATCCTAAACTTGTAAAACTCAACCCCGTCATACCCCAACTTGCACCTCAGGTGATGTTTTAGTCCCAGACCAATCAAAGGACGACAATTGGTAGCCAGGTGGCTGGCCGGGTCAGCACACACACTTTTACAAAAAAAACCCTGCTTTTTCCCTAATTAACCCGCACTTTTGTGCAGTCAGTGCAAGTTACCCCAAAAAAGCCACCAGCCAAGGCTTTTTCCCGGTTTTCTGCGTCACCGCCGCGGCCGTGCCCCCCGGCGCGCGCAGCTCCGGCGCCACGTACGACAGCGCTGACAGGGCGCCGCTGCGGAGCGCGCACGCCACGCTGCTGCCGAGCTTCCTCGACTGCGCCGTCTTGTGCACGCCGGCGACGAGGCGGGTCAGGCCGAAGCCGGAGACGTGCGGACTCAGATTTTGACTTGATGCAGCCATGCACGTACCGGCGAGAGCTGCACTCATGCAGGTATGCCAGTTCCCTCGCCGCGCCTTGAACGATGGACAGCCTCACCGACAACGGTAATGGAGTTGGCGAAGCCGTCAGGCCTGTTAGTATAATCTTGAGTTTGAGTTAGATGCAAAGCTAGTCCACATGCAATTACTGCTACGTGCATGAGTCCGGCTGCTAGCCGTTACCTAGTAGCTACTAGCTAGTAGATGTACGAGTACTAGTCCAAGTCGTGTCAAAGTCTGAGTCATAAATTAGGCTAGTGTTGTAGTCCAAGTCGTGTCAAAGTCTGAGTCATAAATTAGGCTAGTGTTGTAGTCCAAGTCGTGTCAAAGTCTGAGTCATAAACTAGGCTAGTGTTGTATCCGTGAACTAGTTTTCGCAGAACTAGTTTGGATAAGTAGGGCCTTGTTTGGATAAGTAGTTTTCGCAGAACTAGTTTTCCGTGAACCCATATAACCGTGTAACAGACTTAAACCATGTTTGGGCCCCGCAGTAAAAACGTGGATTAGCAAGATTCAGTTTCCACAAAGCCAGAAATATGCGTTTTATGAAAAACTACTAATACATGTTTTTACGAAAGCACGATTATATACGGATACTCATCGCAACTGATATTCGCCAACTCGACGAACGAAAGCTGCAGCGGAAGCGAGCTGAGTCGGCAAGTTGAAACCGCCACCGTCCATGCGTGCCAAGTCGCCGAGGGAAGCGGCCGCCGCCGTCCATGCGTGCCAAGTCGCCGAGGGAAGTGGCCGTCGCCGAGCGCACACGCCGAGTTGTCGACTGGAAGCCGTCGTCGCCGTCTTCGCGCCGAGTTGTGGAGTCGCCGAGGGAAGCCACACGGCCGCGGCCATCGCACCGAGTCGTCAAGTAGAAGCCGCATGGCCGCTATCAGTATTTTCTCAGTTCCACCGGCGACGATGTCGCGTCGCTGAGACTGGTTTTCTACGCACCGACGATGTCGCCAAGCTGCCCATTCGAGCGCCTCCACTCCATGGCCTCATCAGTGTTCTCATGGTCTCTCGTTCATTGTTGTGCCACCCGTCGAGCTGCAGCGGGCGGTGCTACTCTGTCCTGAGCCTCCACCAAATGATGAACACCAGCCACGGAATACAACGAGGAATCCTGCTGGACGCAACCATCTCTTCTGCGGATGCAAGGCTGTGGCCGCGTCTCCGTGCTCGGCAGTGGCAACATAGGCAATGGGTGCAGCCTCGGCCTCAAAGGCACGGCGCCGGCGCCACCCGGACTCAGTGCCATCGCCGTCGTTGGGCTCACTGAGACGGCGGCGGCTACGTCGGTGCCGCGGCCGGGGACGACCCTGTACACGATGCCGCCATCCAGCTGCCAGTCTGATCTGCTTGTTCATCTCCGACACAGCTGCGATGAAGGCGGCGGTGTCGGCAACATCATCAACAAGAACAGAATCATATGTACTGATGGCAACTTCATTGGAGTCTGAACATGGCAATGATCTCTTGCCATGGCTCATTCTGCTTTTCAAGTCGTCAACCATCATGCTGTAGCAGGCATGTACATGCTCCTGATCAATGTAACAGACAAAGGTTGTTCAAACCCAATGCTCATTTCATCATCCAAATGAAACATTACTATGATCAAAGTGATGCAAAAGGGTTATTTATTTAGTTTGTGCAAGAAACCTTCTCAATGGGGCATGATGGAGATAGATTGTCCATCTTGGACTCCAGTGCTTCTTTGGTCAGTAGAGCTTCATAGGATGCAGCCAAGATTGCAGCTGCAGCCACAGTAGATGCCTTGTAATCCAGCACACTGCCGGCTGCATGAACACAGCGCAAATCAATCAGACAAAATGCAAGAAAGATCGCAAGATTTCTTTTCAGAAGGTGTGCAGGACGAAGATGAACCTTCGGCTGTGGCAAAGATGGAGCCGATGGACTTGAGGGCGACGTGGGCGGGGTCATGCCCGCCGCCGCCACGGCCGTCGTGCCGGTCGAGCCGGGAGGAGAAGCAAGGGAGGTAGTCGAACGGCGTAACGGCGGCCATGCGCCAACCGAGCGTGGACAGCACGAGCAGCTCCATCCGGCGGACGGAGGCGGAGCAGAACTCGTAGCCGCCGCCGGCGTTGAGCTCCAACAGCGCCGGCGCGGAGTACTCCTCCATCTTGGCCGCCACGGAGACGCAGGCCACGGATAGGAGGCGCGCCGCCCACGGCATGGCCGCCCTCTGCACGCACACAACCACATCATCATCCCGTTCCTAAGAAGCAGAGAGGCTAAATTTGTTTTACGGCGGCGGTGCGGTGATTGATTACATCGACACGTCGCCGGAGGAAGAAGCGGTCGAAGTAGGCGATGGCCAGGTACGCCGTGCGGTGGCCGAACCCGAAGCAGCCCCGAGTCTGCAAATGCAAATCAGATGCCGGTTCCAAAGGCGTCAGTGACCGATCGATCGATGCTCGCACCAATAATCGTGAGAGCGAGGAGCTGAGTGAGTGCTCACTTCAAGGATCCATTTGACGGCGGCGAGGCGCGCCTGCCGGAACCAGTCCTCGGAAGCGGCTGACGAGCAGTCCTCCGGCACTGCCACTGCAGCACTAGCCCGGCAACGATGGCCGCCACCACAATGACGGCCAGAATCGACACCGTATGCGACGACCGACGCTTCGGCGGCCTTCCAACCTGCGCCGCTGCACCAGGGTTCATTCCAGGGTTCGTCTGCGGGATTCTTCCCTCTCTCCGGCGCACTCGATCTTGAGCGGAAACCTGCATAGCCTCGGGTTGTCGCCGAAGTCGGTGGGGCCCTGGTTGACGA
This sequence comes from Triticum urartu, assembly GCF_003073215.2. NCBI lineage: Eukaryota > Viridiplantae > Streptophyta > Magnoliopsida > Poales > Poaceae > Triticum > Triticum urartu. Next base: position 631,821,144 of record NC_053023.1, read on the forward strand.
GCGAGCCCACCTGCGGGATCACGCCGGCGAGGTCGTTCCCCCGGAGGTCAAGGCTGACAGCCATGGGAATGCCGCAGAACTCCGGCGGGATCCCGCAGACGAAGGGCCTCTTTGATACTAAGGATTTTGACAACGTAGGAATTGGAAAAGTATAGGATTGGAGTGGCATGCCCACTTGAATCCTATAGGATTAGCAATAAGTGTTTGACTGCACAGGAAAAACAAAGGAATTGTAAAAAGAGGTTGGAGTGGATGTTAGATTTTCTATGAAATGTAGTACAAAAAATTACATAGGAAAAATTCTTATGGGATTCAATCCTATGAATCAAAGGAGCAACATAGAAAAAAATCCTAAGGATTTCAATCCTTCAGAAATCCTATAAAATTCCTTTGAATCAAAGGAGCCCGAAATGGCTGTAGCTGAGGTTGATTAAAGAAAACGGCAGGGGGTTCTGCAAAAGTGCATGCGCTGACCTGGCCAGCCACCTGGCTGCCAATTGTGGAGTTGTGATTGGTCTGGGACTAAAACGTCACATGCAGTATAAGTTGGGGTATGGTAGGATTACATTTTGCAAGTTTGGGACTAAATCATCACACTTCGTGTAAATTAGGGTACCTGTGGTGCTATTACCTCTTGCTTTTGCCAAGTTCCCGGCCTCAAATCTGCTCAATCTCACGACCGTAACGCCAGCACCGAGCGGCCGGAGAAACAGTTGGGCTCTCGCTGCTGCTCTGCTCTCCTCTCGGCGTCACGCGCGCGCCAGAGGCTGACGCGCGGCATTGGATTCTCGTGTTCGTTCGGTGGGGTTGGACCTCCGAAGGAGGGAGACGAGACCAACGGTCATGGAACGAGGTTGGTGCAGCCGTGTAGTAGTTTTTTTTTTCTTTTTTTCGGGAAGCCGTGTAGTACTGTTCATTGTTTTTGAGATAGCTCGCCACTCATGTCAAGTGGTGGAAGCCGTGTAGTAGTAGGTCCTACTACGTGCCGCACCCACCCGTCCACCGTCCACGGCCGGTCTTGCGTTAGACGAACAGAGGTCGAGGTGACTGTTGCGTGTGGTGTGTCGGTGGGGTGGGCTCGGCCCACGCACGGCTCACCGAACCTCTCTTTCCGTTCAGGTGGGCGGTGGCTTCTGTTTCTTTCTCGTCTCTAGTGGGCATTGATTGGAGAGCTTGAAGCCTTCGGTGCAAAAACAATCCGACGCACGTACGTACGTACGTACGTACCATCTGCAACTATCTACGCGCGGCTAATAATTAGGCTTCTGGAGGTCAATGGTGTTGTTGGATGCATGCGCCCCGCAAAAAGTACGGTGTTGTTCCATGCGCGAGTACCGTGGCTGCTTCGTGTGGACAGAATTAGAACGGCAGTTTTTATAATAATGCAGTACGATCTCGATTTCGTCGGTGGAAAATTCGGAGAATGAGGCCTGGAGGACCCCATGAGAGGACTTGAGATCCTCCAAGGGATACTTACTTGCATCTGGGTTTGTTCTTATTTGTCGGGTGCATTATTAGTGGAGAGAGAACAACTGCTGTCGGCCATGTGGGAAGGGGAATGGAGTGCTGCGCGGGCTGCTTGTAAGCTGGGCCGGAAATGTTCCGCAACAACGACTCGGACGGATGATGGATGCCATTCTGTACTGGGCCGTGTTCGTCGCCAAGGTGCTTCACAAGCCCATTCAAAATACACCCCTAAAAAATAGCTCACTGAACATACTATCAGCAAAACATGTACACATATGGATAAACGGCCAGTGCTGCCACTGAACAATCCTCATTGTTTCAGTGATTTATTCTTCCCTTATGTATATCCTTTAACTGACATCCACAAGACACGCCCAAACATGGCGCCCCAGCGGGGTAGCGCACACCCCCCTCGCGCGCTCGGCGTTCTCATGGGCTGGCCCATTTGTCATTTTTTTCTTTCATTTTTTCATTTTCCCTTTACTTTTCATTTCTGTTTTCCTTTTTCTTTCCTATTTTTTCTCTTTACTTTTTCATTCCGTTTTGCGAATTTTCTTTTCAAATTCATGATTTTTTTTGTTCATCGAATTCAACAAATGTTCACGAATTCAATTTTTTGTTCATCGGTATTAAAAATGTTCATCAAAATTCAAATTTTGTTCACTAACATAAAAATGTTCATCAAAATTCAAAATTTCTTCATCCATTTGTCAAAAAAGTTCTTGAATACAAATTTTGTTCATGAAATATAAACAAATGTTCATCATTATTAAAAAAATGCTCATAAAAATGTTCATCCAAATAAGAAAATGTTCATTCTTTTGAATCGCAAACATTTTTTGAGCTCCATATATGTTTTTTCCGAAAATTCACAATTCACAATGTTTTCAAATTTTAGAACCAAGGCCAAATTATTTTAATATAGAAAAAAACAGAAAAGTACAAAACGGAAACGAAAATAAATAAGGGCGCCCGCCCCACGCATTGGCCGGCCCAACAGGGTGCGCGGGCCTCGTGCTCCCGTGACTGGGGGCGCCCCACGCACCATATAGGAGGTCCCAAACTTGCAAACACTGGGAGTTCATAGTACAACTTATTTCAAACGTAGAACACCGAAGGAAAAAAATACTCCCTCCGTTCCAAATTACTCGTCGCAAAAATGAACGTATCTAGAACTAAAATACATCTAGATACATTCATACCCACGACAAATAATTTGAAACGGAGAGAGTAATATTCAAGGTCTCGGTAGGGACAATAATCATACTTTGTGTGCCCTCTGGCGGCATCCCATCCTACAAAAATGGCTGATTGCTCTGGGTATGTGCCTGAGCCCCTGAAGGACTCTGATAAAGGCTGGCTGAAAGTTCAAACAGTCTAAGAAACAACAGATGCCCTGCATCTAATTTATCTTGGTGGCTGATTTCACATAGAACCTTATTTTAGGACAGGTTGCTCTTCTGTTTAAGAAAAAAAAATAAGACCAAACCAAGGGCTAACCCTCGTTGGTATTTTTTTATAGAAGAAACTCCGCGAGCACCATGCGTACAAGGCGGGACTTGAACTTGGGTGGGCTGATAGTAACCTCAACTGGCCGGCCAACAGGTCGACGCCCCGTCCTCAGTTGCTCTTCTGTTTGAACAACACGTCCATTGAGCAATGTGTAGCTTTTGGAATACCCCTTGAGAAATTAGTGGATTGCCACGTTACTTTTGCTCATCTTGCATACTTTTCTTGGGCGGTATTTACATCCATACCAACTGTATCTATCAAAAGTGAACCAATTTGTGGTTGGACAGCGATATCCTCAGCTCAAGTCCTGGTGCTCGTATTATTCTTAGGTTTTATTTCTGAATTTTCGGCGATGCATTTTCAGTGAAAGGAAACATTCTCGTCGACGACGGTTGCTTTTGCCAACCAACTTGTGATTGGATAGTTAGAGGGTTGTGATATCCCCAACCCACCAGGGTTCAAGGCTCATAGGCAGGGGCGGAGCTAGAATTGGGCCAAGCCATGGGCCCATGCCTGCTATAGTGCCTCAACAGTGTTGCTACATTGTTTGAGATAGTATAGTCAACACCGAGTGTATTGAGCACGCCCCGGGCCCAGGCCCCCCGGCATGGGTCCCAGATCCGCCACTGCTCATAAGGGTAGGATATGCGTGTATGCATTTATAGACGTGAGTGTATGCGCGTATGTATGTGCGCTTACGTCTGTATTATCTTAAAAGAAAAATCATGTCTATAAAAAAAATGAAGGAGATAAGACCTGCTTGACTGAAAGATATAACACAAATGTTTCCAAGGGATAGTTGATCCCAACCCGCAAAAAAAAAAGGATAGTTGATCCCAGTGTCCTGCTGACGAATTTTCGACGCATGGCGCAGCGACGTGGGGCATACAAATGGGCCGAACGTATGATGCAGCACAGCCGAAGCCGGAGGCGCGTCTAACTTGTGCAAACCTTTCGCTCTGTAGTTACACTGTGCCATGATCTACAACTACTTATGTTTCTACGCACTGATGGTACTTGTACGGGGCGCCAGCTTTACTTTAGGGCGTGCGGCACAGCGGGGAGAATCATCGCCGGCTGGGAAAGGCGGCGTGCGTAAGGCTCCCGCCGGCGATACGCCTTGGCCTTTTAGCAGACGATCCATTCATTTCCTTGGAGTTCACTCGAGCTAGATGATTCGCGGTCGCGGCGGCACTTGCATGGGGGAGGCTGTGCTATTGGCAGGAGGCCTGGTCCGGTGCTCGACGTGCGCGCCTGCACATGCACCTGCACCGCACTGCACACCAAATCGTTGGACGATGATGACCTCGCTGTTCTTCCTCGTCCCTACGGAGACGAGGCGTTGAGTCGGGATAACGCTTTGAACGTGGAGGAGACTGGAGAGCCTCGGCCTAGCAATGATGGCTTCGGCGTTCTGGAGCCCAAATGCTGGGGGAAAAGAACCTCAGTTGTAAAGAGGTCCCCGGTTCAAGAAAAAGGCCATGGCATTCAGGTAGGTCCAGGTGCTTACATGGGGCATTTTACCCACCGTTCTTTGTCTCACTGTACTAAAAAGATGATTAACTGTTTTTATTTCTTCTGTATTTATTGCTTAAGCTGACGTCCAGAAGACACGCCCAGACTTCCTAGTACAGCCAGTTTCTGCATGAGAAGTTCAGGGTCGCATTAGCGAGATTCGTCCTGCATAGTTGACTGATTGTCCGTCTGCATTGGCATGTCTGGTGAAGAAATGGTTGCATGAGCCCTGCATAATTGACTGATTGTGTTCAGTGTCTAGTTTAACCTGCGAGGCTGATTTCCCGTCAAACAGTTCCTAAGGACCAAGTTTTTCATGTTATCTGAATAGCATGCCCTTTTTTCCCCACGCCCATTGGACAATACATGTTGCTTCGAATGCCCCCTGGAAATTTAGAAATTAACTAGGATCAGCCACTTTACTTTGTTCACCATTACAAACTTTAAGGCCCCACTTCGAAGAAAGCAATTTCATAAATAGACAATTGCCCGTGTGTTGCAAGGGTGGCATAAATATTCTAGTAGGGTAGCCGGCGGTTTATTTGATCATATTAACTTGATTGTGTCCAAAAGTGCTTTATATGGCAAATACTTGTTCTGTGTTTTTTGAGGGAGGCAAACACTTGTTGGTAGTACTTATTTAATTACCAAATAAAATACAAAATTATTTGTCAAATACTCCCTCCATCCCAAAATTCTTGTCTTAAATTTGTTTAAATACGATTCGTGGGCGAATGGTGAAAACCCTGAGAAAAATCAAAGAGAGAGAGAGAGAGAGAGAGAGGGGGGGGGATGAACATATGTAAAGTTTGACGAAGAAGTAGGCGACATAACCCTATGTTCTTTTTAAATAGGAGACATTTCAAAATCCTACAAAAAGGATTCTACACCACCATGAAATTGTAGGTATAGTTTGAAAATTCCTAGGAATCCTGCACTGGGTGGGTATTTGGTCCAGAATCAGAATGCTTCCTTTCCTCGGAGCATTTTCTAAACAATCACTCAATCTCATGTTTCCACGTTCTTTGATAAGTCCAATGCAACAAGTGTCTTTGTCTCTCTCTCCTAACAAAAAAATTTCTGCAAAATTCCTCTCGGGAATTCAAACAAGTATATTGTACAATTTCTAGGTTGTAGAATATAGTAGGAATTTACAAGACATGACTTGCAATTTCCGCATCTTTTCTACCCGTGTGTTTTCACCGGAAATACAAAGTACCCAAACATGTTTGTAAAAAAAGTACCTTAACATAACAAAAATTACATCTGGGTCTTTAGACCATCGAATAACCACGAGCGCCGTCAGAACAAGCTGCTGACGCACCACTGTCATCCCTCATGTACAAAGCCGTCCTGACCTTTGTTGATGACAGACGGGAAGTCTCTGTGCACGTTCCCATAAGGTCTAGCATCCTAGAGTCACAATCATCACCGTTAAACCCTTGAATCGATTCGAAGAACCTAACACCAAATCTCGCAGTTGCATATGCATGACAATAAACTCTGACCTCACCACCTCGAGGAGACGACAAGAATCTACATCGAAGCTCCGTCTAATCCATCCAAATGAAGAGTCGCCATCCGCCTGAGCGCTGCTCTTGTGAGGTCTATGATCGTTACTTATCCACTAGTCGAAACCAAGGCATCAGGATTCCCTGTCGCCACCGTTGGCCGCGGGCATAAGGCAGAGGGGAAGCGAATCCACGGGCTCACTGGTGATGATTGAGGGAAGGAAGACTTAGTCCTAATCGCCTTACAAGACGGGAAAGAAAGTGTCAATAATTTTTGGCACATGCTACGCGCGTCTGCCAGCTAACACGCAGATGAGATCGGCTGCCTCCAGAGCCGTTGGATCCCGCGTGCAATAGTCATCTGATCTGGTCGCGTTAGCCGTCCACTACGACATTCTACGACCTGCCTGTTTACAACATGAGCCATGTTGTACTCGTCGGTTGCAACTTAACTCATGTTGCGCTTAAAAAATGTTGTCCACCACCTTCTTCCCGTTTGCAAACATTAGCCATGTGGCACTTATCAAATGCAACATGTCCCATGTTGTGCTAGGGGAAAGGCCCTCCACCACGGTTGTTTGACCTCAGTTTGCAACATGAGTCATGTTGTGCTCATCGGTTGTAACGTGACCTATGTTATGTTTGGAAAAACATTGGCATGTTGCATCTGGGAGGGAGTTGCGTTGCAGGCCGTCCAATCACTTGGATCCGATTGCCGTTCGTATTTACCACCATATTAGTTATGGACCCTTACCTATACTATCTATCCATATTGACAAAGTGAAAAACGTCTACCATATTTACCGTTCGTATTTACCCCCGTGACGAATTTTTGACGCGTAGCGCAAGGACGTGAAGTGTAGAGAGGGCAGCGGAGCGGAAGTTGCAGTAGAGGGAAAACTGGTAGACTGTGCACTCATCAACTATCGGTTGTACAGTATTCAGCAGTACGGGAGGATTGACGACGAGCTGGCTCCGGCGAGCTTGGTACGGGGTAGAGCGTGCGCGGCTGTGGGAAAATCATTGCCGTTTCGGAGAGGAGGCGTGCGGCCCCTACGCCCGGGCGATACTGGCGATGATAACGTTTAATAGACGAGCGGTTCGCCCCTTTGAGCTTACTCACGCCAAAGAATCTCAGAGGCGGCACAAACATGATGAGTACTCGTACATGTAAAAAGGGTGTAATGTTGGCGACCTGGCTGGCTCCGGTGCACGACATGTGCTACTGCACACACCTGACGCTGGCGCCTCGTCTTTCGAATCAAATCGTTGGGCGATGATAGCTTCAGTCCGTGTTCTTCGTCTGCGTGATGGTGAAACAGAGCCGGAAGCAGACTTTAAGCACATACTATATAATAAGCCTCAGCAATGAAGGCCTCCAGGTTGAGGTCCATGTGCAAAAACTCGAGCAGAAGAAGCCCATCACTGGATTGTACTACTACTCGGGCAGGGCAGTGCACATCCCAAAGCGAAGATGCTGAACTTGCACGGCGAATCTGCCTCGGTTTAGAAATTGAGTTAGCGCCCGACGACATCTGACTCCTTTCAATTCTTAATACTGATGACATGCACACAACACAAGCTACTGACCGTGAAGCCTCATCAATGAAGGCATGTATGCGTCTAAGTTTTGGGGTCAAGGACCAGCGTCTCAGTTAGGAGAGAGATGGTGCAATGCAGCGGTGGTTAAAGCATCTACAATCGGACCCTTCACTTTCTCTCCAAGCGTTCAAGGCGGACAGCCCGGGCGCCGACACAAAAGCGTCATTCAATCGGACTCTTCAAAGCAAGGTATCTACGACCTCTCAAACCAAGCCCATATGTGCGGCGAACTAGGGCCGTCGAGACACGTCTGTCATGTTGGACCTGACGTGTCGGCCCTACTCCAAATCACTCCAATTTTGACCAAGTCCATCAAATCGACCGTCCTGCTCCCGCGCCCGTCCTTCATTTCCTGCCTCTAAGCCATCGCCCTCGTCCACCATTCCTTTGTGTTCGCACCGCCATCCTAGGTGTCGACACCCACTACCCCGCCCCCACCACCATGAACGGCGGCCCGGCCGAGATGAGCTCAAAAACCCTATCAAGATGATGAAGAAAACGATGGCCCAGTCTCCCAACAATCTATTGGATTGGATGATGATGCCGACGATCCAAGTGGAGGGGTGGATACACAAGCGACCGTGCTAAAGAGGAACCGACAGATCATGGAAAAAATGGGAGAAGGATAGGGTCGCGCGTGACGGCACGAGAAGCAAAATGTCTGCCACATGGATGGACATTTTTTACACCAAGGAGGAGAGGTACAAACTCTTCTTGGATGTGCAAAGGGAGAGGATGTTGTTTGACCGGGAGAGGGTGCAGGTGAGGTTGAGCATTGAGACGTAGAAAATCGACATGTAAAAGCAAGAGAAATGGGCAAAATGAAAACTTGAAAAGGCCAAGACGTTGGAATCAATTGAGCTCAAGAAAGATAAGTTAAGGCTTGCGAGGGACATGAAGGAGTTGAGGATCATATGTAGGACACTAGTCTCTTGGACGAGGAAAGGCAAAAAGTGTTGAAGAACATGAAGAAGAAGATCAATGAGTGCAACAACGGAGGCAATTGATTCATTTGTGTATCGCCTATTAATGAATTGTTGGATGCTATTTTGGCATGTGTTGAATTATTGAATTGTGGTTTATTTTGGTTGTGTTGAATTGGTGATGAACTAGCAATGTGCTATACTATCTACGGGCATGTGTTTGCATGAAAATGAGAATTTGAATATGAGGGATGTGATTGTTCGGACTGACAAACGAGGGGGGAGCCAGCGCCGTCGACAGACGTTTATAGAGTCAAATTTGCCCAGTTATTTTAGATGTTCTTATCTCCGCTACCAATTTCTTCTAGATATGTCCCAACGGAGCTTTCTATAAAACGCTGGACTCTGGTGGCAGGGTTTTTATCATTGAGAATGTTCGGAGATAAGCGACAATTGCTTTTGAATGTTGAATGTTGGTTGCTAAAACGGGCAATGGTCATTGGCGTTTTGCACATCGGCCATGCTTCGGACGATGAACGTGATTGCTATCATGTGGTGTTATCTCTATACCGAAATTTTGTGGTGTTTTTTGTTTTTCTCAAGAATATTAACGCTCTGATGTTAAAAACAAACAATTTTATTGGCAAGAGTCGCTTACCAAAGTTGGGTGCTATGTTTAGAGAGATTGGTACCAGTCCAACTAGACAAAGCTAGCATAGCATAGAAGACACCAATGTTTTTTATTTTTCCGATATTGGACACCAATGATTTTTACTAATCCTATTTAAAATCGGACAATTATATTTAGAAGTATGGAAAAAACACATGACACCCTTTTCCGGCCTTTGACTTTTAAAATTGAAATTCATTGTGTAGCCTTATATGGATAAATCCGACAATGGCGAGTCGCCATTGCGAGAGAACCATTGTCATGATCCGTGCATTGTAGTCGGTGGTGGTCAATGTTGATGATTGTTTCTATGTGTTGTTGGTTGTTTTGGCGTGACTTTTGTAGGACATGCTTGCTTTGTTTGTTTTAAATTTATTTAGCGTGTGCAACCTTTACTAACTTTTAAGATTATGTTGTTGCATAGATCAAGTGTACTTGATCAATTTGATATTTATATATTATCACTTATAACAGAGAATATGTTGACAGTGCACGTATGTATGGAGCTAGGTTGGCAAGCGAGGTATGTCTTCACCATTTTTCGGTTTCTGTAATGTGCAAGGTGGCTCATGATTTACCCATGGTTTGCTAATTGTGTTGCTTGCTTAAATATTAATCTCACTACTACTGTGGTTGCTTTTGTTGTATTATGTGACTGCTCTTAGTACTGAATATAATATAACCTGGTTGGGTTTTGTTATCTTATGACACTTCTTTAGTGCTGAATTTTATACTATGTTGCTTTTGAACAAACTAAATATTTCTACTATGCCATGGGCATATAAATTAAGTTATTGTGCTGGCTAAACATGCCTCACAATTATAATATACATGACACAAACGCGTAGCTATAAATGTTAGGAGAAATTCTAATGGATGGAGGGAGTATAGAGGGAGCACTTGTTCCAGCTAAAAAAAAAAAAAACTCTACCTTTTAATGCAGGCTTACTACCGAGTAGTCATAACATTTAATGAGAAAAGAGTGTAAAACAATAAACAAGATTATCTAAGATACTAGACTAGGATACTATACACTATTTGGACGCTGCGATTTGGCTCCCGGACTCATCTGCTCCGCGGATGAACAGTAAAATGTAAGAAAATAGAAAATATATGCATGCAAGATGCTCAAATGTGTTATCTCCGTGCCAAATTTGGTCGTGTTTCGACATTTAAGTAGCTCTTGGAAAAAAGAAAAAACTCAAACCAAATCAATGATGCTCTGGCTACGAACAGCCGTAGGAGTACTCCGAAGGACCAGAAACTGCTGTGCTTCATGGTAACATGCTTGCTACTCCCTCCGTTCCTAAATACATGTCTTTCTAGGCATTTCAACAAGTGACTATATACAGAGCAAAATGAGTGAATCTACACTCTAAAATATGTCTATATACATCCATATGTAATAGTCATTTGAAATGTCTAGAAATACAAATATTTAAGAACGGAGGGAATAGATCGGATCGAGGTGCCAGCCATTTCATACTCCATTTGATGCAATACACAATTGACCGAGGAGTATCACATTTGATGCAGCCTGTCAAACCGTGTTGCAAACTCCAATGTACACCGTGCCCCATAAATAGACTCCACAATTTCATACACTTGCTTAGATTCTGTTAATTTACTATGTAACAGTATCGCTGTAATTCGCATATACAACCACAGTCAAAAGTAAGGCTACAAGTTGAGATTGTTCAATATTTAACTCTTCACACAAGGAATCTGAACAAGAAAGCAAAAGAATGATCATTTTGACAGTTTGATCCTCTCCAGTGGCAAAATCACGTCCTCCTCCAATTCCGCCGCTGCTCCGCGACCCGCCGCAGCATGCCGTCGATCATGACGTCCATGGCGTCCTTCATGCCGCCGCCGAGCCCATCCTTGTCCGCGGCGGAGTAGACCAACCGCGGTATCATCTCCACCACGCGCTCCCTCATCTGCCGCACCCGCGCCTCTGGGATGGCCGCCAGCACGCCGCGCACGGTCACGTTGCCGGCGCGCAGCTCGTCGCGATCGATGAAGACGGACCACTCCCCTTCTTGGCCGTCTTCGGTCGGCAGGTACCAGTGGTACTGAAGGTACGCGGTCCGCCGCCAGAACAGCACCGGCACGGCCCCGGCCACCATGCAGTCGAACAGCGAGCGGCGCGTGAAGCTGTCCCCGCGCGGCTGCACGCAGAACCGCGCGCCCATGAACAGCTCCAGGACGAGCGCGTTGTCCTTGATGCACTTGCCCTCGGCGCAGTCCAGCGCGCCGCACGCCGCCCCCGCGGCCTGGCAATCGCTGAGCAGCAACGCGCGGAAGTCGCCCTTGATGGCCGACCGCGGCGCGCCGGCGAAGGCGAACAGCCTGGGGCGCGGGACTGACGTGACGTGCTGCTGCCACGCGCGCGCGTCGGCCGCGGTGCGCGGGTGGAATCCGGTCGGGTATGGTATGCCGACGTCCATGGCGTCCCATGGCTCGCGCTCGATGACGAGGCGGGTGACGTTGGCGACCCCGGGCATGGCGAGGAAGCTGCCGCCCCACCCGCCGCTCGGACTGCGGCGGAAGTCCCAGGTAATGCGGCCCAGCGCGAGGAAGTGGTCCCAGCCATTGGACCGCTTGTAGTACGGCTGCGCGTGAAGCCACGAAAGCAGCGCGACGCAGTCCCTGTCCCGGTCGGCGTCCGTGGCGTTCGCCGACCACAGGTGGCGCCCGACGGCCAGCCCCGCGTAGAACGGCACGAAGAACGCCGCGGCGCGCGCCGGGTCGGTGGTGCGGCACCGGTGCGAGAGCAGGCGACGGTGGACGATGTGCTCGAGCGCGAACTGGTCGGAGGAGTGCCACGACCCAAGAAGCTCGGCCGGCAGGATCGTCGACAAGCTGGTCCCTTCCGCCGGAAACCCGAGCCCGTCGTTGGTGAGGTAGGGGCAAACCGAGTACATCGGCATCAGCGTATCACACATGGCGAGCAGATCCTCGTTGAAGACGGCCGGGAGGTCGTAGACGTACACGAGCCCACCCCGGCACCCGGAGTCCTCGGTGCCGCGGCTGGGCGGCTCCGGTACGGAAGAGGAGGTTGCGGCAGCGGTGGAGGCAAGCTTGGACGGCGGCGCGGAGCGGAAGGCGACGAAGAGGAGGAGCTGGAAGGCGAAGAAGGCGCCGAGGAGGATTGATACGAGGCGCTGGCGGCGCGCGGTGGGGTTCGGCGGCTCGGGACGGTACATCCCGGCCATGGTGGGTGGCTGGGTGGGGTGGAGGAGCTCTGAGCTTGCTGTGGATCGCGGCGTCGGCGTGGGGATGATTTGAGGCGAGCTGGGGGAGGGCCACCAGCACCAGCGCGAGGGGAGAACGTGGGGGCGCAGTACGGGGAGAGGAGCGGGGATTGGGAGATGCGGACGGATGGAGATGGCCGGAGATCGCGCTGTGCTGTGCTGGGGAAGTGGTGCAGATTGGGAGTAGTGGCAGAGGACTTGCCCTGCTTTCGGTTAAGGTTGTTCAGCATTGCCACGGAAGGATATGTGCTCGACACTTGAGACTTCAGGTAGACTCCGGCCAAGGGCATCTGTGCTCGACACTTGAGACTTCAGGTAGACTCCGGCCAAGGGCATCTGTGCTCGACACTTTTTGTTAGGGAATTGTTATCTGGGGAACCGTTCGCAAGGGGGCTAACCCCAGTGAATGTTCTCCCTTCCGTCTCAAGATGGCAACCGGGACAAAACCCGCCGGTTTTGCTTGCTCAAACCTGTCCGCACAAGAAAATCGCAAGCTTATCCCTGCCCCCGTCAACGTACACGGGTCAGTTTTTTGCCCGGACCCTAAACCCGTCAGGTTTTCTGAACCCGCGAGGAACCCGTCATCGCGAGCAGTCAGTGAAAACATGTTGGGTTGGCATCGAGCGGTGGCTGCGAGATGGCATCGAGCGGTGGCTGCGAGATGGCATCGAGCGGCGGTGGCGGGAGGAAAAGCTCTAGGTTTAGGTTTAGGTGGTGTGCTGCCGTGTGCGGGAGCGAGTTGAGGAGCAAGTAGCGACTGACATAAGGGTTTACCGAGCGAGGGGTGTGGAGGACTGGAGGTCGTGTGATTTGGGGCTGGGGCGCTGGGGCTAGGCCGGTCATGTATGGATCATCGAACGGGTAGAATTTGGTGTATGAGTGGATATGCAACGTATTTTGACAGGTATATGGCGGGGTTCAGGTTCATGTACTACTGAAAACTGGGTTGAACCCGTGAAACATGTTGGGTTTTATAATGAGCCCAGCAGCAGCCCCGCGGAGTTAGAACGACGTCCATCCCTGTCCTTAATAGGATAAAACACCCGCGAGGACGCGGGTTTCAGGGTCGCATTGCCATCACGATTTCCGTCGCATGAAACGGGCGCCCACGTTACTGGGCTGAGAGGGCCTTTATGAATATTTTGTGTTTAAAATGCACATATATTTTTCAATCCCGAAAATCCCCCTTTTCTCATTTTCTCACTTGGCAATTTTCCTTTTTATAGCATGGCATTTTTTAAGAGGATAGCATTTTTATTATTGAGAGATGACATTTTTTATTTTAAATGGCATGGAAGTTTTATTACTAAGCGCATGGCATTTTTTTAATAACAATATGATGTCATTCTTATCAATAATCGAATGGCATTTTTATTATTGAGATATGAAATTTTTAGTTTTAGTGGCATGATAGTTTTATTACTAACCGGATGCCATTTTTATTAACAATATGGTGGCATTTTCTAAATAATAGTATGGCATAGGATAAAAATATATTATAAATAGGATCCCATTTTTTATGCTTGAGATGATGGGTTTTTATTCTTTTAGTGGCATCACAATTTTATTTTTGGGGCGTATCTATATAAAAATATATCTAGAGGGTGGCAGATTTATAAAGTAGCACGACATTTTTTTCAAAGCATGGCATTTCTCGCTTTTATAATTTTGTGTTTTTCTCTTCGTGACATTTTTATCCCGAGAATGGCAGTTAATAATTTTGAGCTTTTTTTGTTCATGACATTTTTATGTTGAGGATGATTTTCTTTAAGTAGTTCAAAAAAAAGTAGAATGGGCCTCTAGGCCAAACCGGGGGTCGCGCTGGAGGAAGTACGAGCGAACCACGTGAAACAATCACTAGAGGGTGTCTACTGAGGGTTCCCGGTGCCGCCGTCACCATCTGAGAAATATAGGTCCCCTCACCTTCAGCTATCATCCCTGCGTTGAGAGGTGGGGGACATCGGATCTTTAGACCTGTATGTTCTTCGTCAACGTCTAGTGATCATCATAGTTTTGTGAGAATTTACCTCTTCGTTTGGCAGTGCCAAGAGATTAGAGAGTATTTTGTCCTCGTAGATCTGATTTTTTGGATATGATGAGTTTATATTGTCGTCTCAAGCTTTTTTGTTGGTTTGATTCTTTGTGGAGGTGAAAATTTTCATCGACACCATGGGTGAAGATATAGTGATTCAACAGCATGCACCTCTAGGGGATCATCCCCATCCCAAATACGTTCATCGATCAAGGTTTCCTATCTTTTTGGATGGGCGACTCAAGGCGCTTTCAAAAATCATTTTTGATAATGTTCGTGTAGGTGAAAGAGTGACAACATCATTACTCCAGTCTAATTGCAGCCTCTGCCAAAGTCTTTGAAGTATTTCTTTGAGCATAGATTGATACCGCGAACAAAGTGTTTGCAAGAGATTTCACTGTAATTCTTAGTCATAAGAGTTACTTTGTATTTTCTTTGATCTTAGGTCAAAGAAAGCCTACCTGTAATTGTTATAAGTATGACTGGGTAAATGCTCCTGTGTTGCTACGGGAGCCAAACAATTTTCAATGCAGCAAGAGCAAAATGAAAAATACACGGTGTTCTGAGATCACCAGACAATTTGCCCGATCTTATAAACATGTTGAGCCATATTAACATACAGAAGTATCAACTTTGCATAGCATACAATGTCAAAAGCTCTAGCATTGACTCATTCCTTCTTCTTTGCATGTAAAGTTGAAATGAATTTTTTCCTTCCTTATTTCATTCCAAAGTGGGAGTAATTGTTAGCAGGTCGAACTCAAAGTCCAAGAAATCCACATGCAATGAGAATGAGATCTTATAAACCCAACCTCGGCAAAAGATACATAAATCATGAAAGTGCTAGTATTTGGTATGTACCTCAATATGTGCATTGAGCCGCTTTTGAAGTTTTGACTGGAGATCGTATTTACTTCAGTGAGGTCAAAACCCTATAGTGATAAAAAAAAGGATGAAGATCATGAGGTAATAACTACATAATTTGTGGATGCACCATACAGACCAAAATAACAAATTATATCTTGACTACATGAATCTTATGCAACTGTAAATACACACACTTTGATATAAAAATTTCTTGCATACATTACGGAGCTAGCAGTAATTCATGCTTCATGAAAGGGTTCACTTTGGAATCATGACTATTAATAACTAATCAGCCATCAATAAAATTGGAAAAGTAAATTGAAGCTTCTTACCCACCAATATTGATATGATTTCTAGTAACACAATAGTTCACAGAAGTTGCATAAATTTCTGGAGGTACCTCGACATGACTTGGTTCAGAATGTTTCATGTAGGAGTGTTGTACATTGCCATATTTTTATTATCCCTGTACTGGTAAAAAAAATTAGGCACACTTTACACTTCGTGAAGGAGTTTGGATTGGTCCACACTATGCTGCAAAGCAACATCCAAAATAAACAGAATAAGCATTACCATCAGGGTTGTGATTGACATATCTTTAAGATCTCACAATATTAGAGAATATAACACACACCATGTAGGACCGGATTAATAATATAGAATCAGAAAAGGAAAGGAGCAGGGTTTCGGCGGTGCACCTCGTGGCGTGCTACTTTCTCTTTGCCTGATCCCATCCATGAAGGCGTGCCTCTAATAGAAATTTCATTAAGCCTAACACACGCACAAAAAAAAATTAGGAAGATAAGATTGAGAGGAATGTCGTTTGATTAACACACATAGAGATATGTGCACGAGCAAGCAATTTGGTGGTTGCATCAGAAATCACCAAAACAATCTCCGGAAATTCCACGATGTGGCGGCGTCGATCATCGGTAAGATCACGCACTGTTTAGCATGTTGTGTCGACGAGGATTGGGGCGTTGCAGGTGGTGGCAGTTGTCGCGCCTAGGCCTTCCTATCCGCTGGCAACCTGATGAGGTGAGAGGGTCTTGGCGAGGAGATGGAGAAGATCGCTCATGCGTCCGAGGAAGACACCGCTACAACAAGTCGCGAGAGAGATGGAGAGATAGTACCATGTTAAAGATTTTAGCTGCCTATCACTAATTACCATATATTGTTTATATGATTGCTACTTGCCATAAGATTTAGCCCGTGATTGTCACTTATCATATGATTGCCACTTGCCACAAGATTTAGCCGTTGATTGTCGATTGCCAGTTATTGCTAATATATGATTGCCTTGTATCATCATTTATTTGGGAGGCCAATAAATAAAGCAATTAAAGCATGGAAAAGAATCCACCAATGTGAGAAAAATCAGGTGGGAGAGGAAAATCGGGATTGAGAGGTAAGAATGAGAGGTCGGACCAAACGTAAGACAAGAGACGGAACCTTATGTTTGTTTTAGGTAGTGGAGAATAAAGTTACAGATGTTTCTTTAAAAAAGTGACGTGCGCCAGATTGGGGTCCTTTTCTTAAGAAAGGAAGCTATTGTCTGGTTGCTAATTCTCATTTAGTTATGTCTCATCAAACTTACTAACCGTGTGATCCATGCGTCTAGATTTGTGTCCGTCGATTCATTTTCTGCCGCTCCCCGCTCGTATTTTTTCATGTACATGTCTCATAAGTTTCTTGTCGTGGGCCCAGGCTGTTGTTCCTTTCTCAGCCCGCGTATGAGTTCTGTCCTTGCAACTATTTCTGGGCTGTGGGTTGTTTATTTCATTTCCTTCCCTATGAGTTTGGGCGCTTGCCGATGAGGATATCACTTAAGGATGGCAATGGGTCGGGTTTGGATCGGGTTGAACAATCTCAAATCCATATCCATGTCCATGAAGACAGTCTTTGCCCGCTCATGAAAAAATCCATGGGTGAAAAATTGTGTCCATGTCCGAATTCGATGGATATCCATACCGATTGGATATCCGTTGGGTCCTCTTAAGACATATAATAAGACATAACATAATATTAACATAAACTCTTCCATTCTTCACCTCGTGGTAGGCTAGGCTTCACTTATGGTAAATCAACATCCACTAACAACCTAAGATCATTTAGTATTTTTCTAATAGATGAGAATGACGAGTCATTTAAGAAGGAGGTAAAAATAAGGGAAGGGGTGTTGGAGTATGTTACAGAGGGGATTGAATGTCAACTAAAAAAAAGTTACGATGGAAATTGTGTAATTTCTTATGCATGTTTTAGATATAAAAAGTGTAAAATTGCTGTGGGACATACGACCGTGGGACAGGGATAGCAAAATTTTCCCCATTAAGTCATACTATCGGGTCGGGTTTAGGTATATCCATGCGTACAAGATTATATCCATGCCCTATCCATGAACAATCGGGTCGGGTTTGGGCGCCGCCCATGGACACAAAAGTATATCCAAACCCTATCCATTCGGGTCAGATATCCATGGATAAAATTGCCATCTTTAATATCACTGAAACGATCATCTCCAACCGAACTGAAGATGCAAAGCTTTGGATGTTTTGGCTGGTAGATGCCCTACCCATGACGGCCCTTGTGCATGTGCTCGTAACGATGTGGGCAATTGGGTGGGCTAGGCGTCGAGCTATCCATGATAACCAGTTTCAAAGCCCCCTCAGTACCCATGTGTTTGTTCAAAAGTTCATGACGGAGCTCGACCAAATTCCAGAGAAGGGGGCACGCACCAAAGAACTGCATGCCTTGTCCAAGGACCTGCATGTAACATCCAAGGGCATGCATGCAATTCCCAGGGACCTGCATGTAAGGCCCCGAGTACCTGTGGGACTGCCAGTACAACCGGCATGGCTGCCACCGGTAGTCCATGACGTCAAGATAAACATGGACGGAGGCTTCTCCAAGATTGGGGACAGGGGCGCATCAGCCGTGGTGTGCCGAGACAAGCATGGTAAATATCTTGGCACTTCTGCCATCATTTTTGAGGGTCTTTTGGATCCGGCAATTCTTGAGGCACATGCATGCAGCGAGGCGCTAGCACTCGCTTTGGATTTACACGTCCGATCCGTATGTGTAGCGTCAGACTGTCAAGAAGTTGTGGCTAGGATTGCAGATGACTCCCCGTGCAGGTTCTTCCCAATTCTACAAGATATCAAGCATCAAAGGAGGTCTTTTAGTGATGTTGATTTCATTTACGAGAGTAGGAGACATAATGGAGAGGCACATGCCTTAGCCAAGGCTGCTGCATCCCTCCCCCCCGCGGGCGCCATGTGTGGCTTGCTATTTTGCCTGAAATTATTTGTATTCCGTTGATTTTGAACGTTTAATAAAGAGTACAGATTAGCTAAAAAAAACGAAAGGGAAGTGTCTTGGAGTCCCGATAGCGCCAAATAGGATGTATTCGGTATGTACCCCCCCCCCCCGCCACGCCGCGAAATGGGCCTAGCCATTTACCACAGTCGCGGTGGTCTTCTTGTGTTTTTTTCTGGCCATTTTGTTTTTTTCTTTTGTTTCTGTCCGGTTTTGGTGGTTGTTGTTTTTTTTATTTTATAATTCATTTTTTCATTTTAAATTTCATGCATTTTATCTTTTTCAAATTAATATTTTTTTCCCAAATTCATGAACCTTTTCACTTAAAGTCATAAACTTTTTCAAATTCTTTTTTGTTTCAAATTAGTGAACATTTTTGTCTCAAATTCCTGATAAATTTGTGAACTCTTTCCCTTGAATATGTGAATTTTTTCAATATAATCAACTTTTTTGTCTCAAATATGTGATTTTGTTTTCAATTTTTTGATTTTTTCCTCAAATACATGGATTTTTTTTATCAAACTTGTAAACTTTTTTCAAATTCATGACTTTTTAAAATGTATGATTTTCTCAAACTATGAACTTATTCAAAATCATGAACTTTTCCTAAAATTTATGAACTTCTTTTAAATTTTGGATGTTTTTCAAATTTATGATATTTTTTTTTTCATATTTTTGAACTTTTCTTAAATAAGTGAACTTTCTAAAAAAACATGAATATTTTTCATATTCATGTACCTTTTCAAATTGTGAATTTTTAAATCTATGAACTTTTTTCAGTTCCTTAAACTTTTTAAAAATCTCTTAACATATTTAATTGGAAAAACCGGCAACCAGTGTTTTGTGTGAACAATAATACAACAACATATCAGAAAACCAAGAGGGAAAAAAACGAATGCAAAATAATAAAATTGGCAAGCAAGCGAGCTTCTGTGGCAGTTATACTAAATCAGCGACAAGTAATATGAAACGGAGGGAGTACATGTGTGAGCTGTGCGGTATTGGACCAGGGCCTACGTGGCGTCGCGCGGGAGCCAGTGTGCTCGGGGGCGCGTGAAGCGCTAATTAGGAGCTCTTGTGGAGACATATCAGATGGAAAGTAACGTGGACTCAAAGGAGAGCAACTACTGCCATATGGCTTTCCTCATTTCCCGTTCCTCTTCAAAATAATTAGCTTCTTGCGCGCTTCAGTTGTTCTTTTGTTAAATATATGTTTTATCACACAAAACAATACGCGAAGCGGTTGTGTTAAATCACATATATAGATAAGATTTAATTATTTCACGTCTAAGTTTATCATTACACTATTAATCGCTTTAAATTTGTGCAAACTTTTTCTCTGGACGCGTTGGGTTGCGCTTCTCTATTTTCCGACGTGATTGTTTTGTTTCGTGTTCCCTTGAAGGGTGGCGTTTCATGTTTGTGTTTCTCTTGCATGAGCTTTTATATGGACCGTGTGTAATTGATAATGAAAGGGTGTATTTTTTTCCTTCTTTTCATTTATTTGTCTTAGATTTACGATTTTTATTGGATTTGCTAAATCTCATGTAGGTGATAGTATTTTTTCCGGCCTTTTTTTGCTTGTGCTCTTGTGGCCTATTTCATCTGGCATGCGTTGTACAAATGGAAGAGACATGTTTTATCACTTGTTGTTGTCTATTTCTATTTTATTTAAAGTAAGTTGTCGAAGAGGCTAGGCTATGTATTGGTTCGATATGCAACTGGAGGCAACCATTTTTTTCTCACTTACAAGTACAACCTCGACACACAACTAGGGGGGCGATCTTTTTTTTGTCCTCGGTTGCAACTTCACCTTGACATGTAATTTTTTATCCTAGTTGCAAGTACAACCTCTATGCGCAACCGGGCCCAGCCCATTAATCTCCCAATTGCAAGTACAACCTCTATGTTGTTCCTTGCGTGACTAACGCATGCAGAAAGACGAACTTCAAAGGAAAATAGATAGCTTCCAACTCAACCACGTGAGCATCTACAACAAGTTCAACTACATGATGATGTCAACACCAAAACCCAATGTAAGTGATCACATATTAGAGACGATTTACTCAGAGTCATGAGCTAAAGAAACTTTACAAGATGTGAACACATTGAAATGCTTAAATGAAAAATGGTAACCCCATTTTGAGCTTAACGATGAGTATAAACTATGATTAAGTATTCTTACTTGACTCCTAAGTCAATATACTCTAACATAGGTGACCTAGTCGCCGACCCTTTCCTAAATTAAGTTCTCTAGTGTTTTCTTGTCTTGTAAATTCCCTTGTGTCTTAGTTGATTTGTTTTTTTAAAACAAATTTCATCTAGTTGTTCTTTTCTTGTCTTAGATAGTTTCTATCTTATGTTAATTCCTTGCAAATCTTATCCGACTTCATTGCAAATCCTTCCGAGATCCAATTGCAAAGTGAGCTGAGTTTGATAGATTCTTATTTCTGTTTTGAACTCGGTCCGTGTTGGGGATATAACCCTGTGATATAATCCGCCCTGAGAGGGCCGAGTTAGGTTGCTGGCAACTTAAGACGACGGGCTTTAGACATGCCCAGGTGATCAAGACACAAGGTAAAAGAGGTGACTTGCAAGATGGGCCTGATTGAACACAAGGTTAGAAGACGGCGCATGGCTCAGAAGTGTAAGCCGCCCAATGGCGACTTGCCGTAGAAGGCAAGGCGACTTAGAGCCAGGATCAGTCATGAAGCATAACCCGACCCGGACTCTTGTAAGCCGGAGACCTCGACCTGTATATAAAGGCGAGTTCCCGGTGTAGAATAGACAGGTTACAATCAATCGATAGCTAGGTCAAGCGAATCCGCTCCTTTGTAATCGATACTCAAGCAATAAGCAACAAGAGCAGGAGTATGCTTTTACCTCCACCTTGAGGGGATGAACCTGGGTAAACCCGTGTCTCTCGTCCCGCTCAACCCCGACAAGCTAATCACTGTTGCGATGGCTCCACGCTTAAGTCCTTTCACAAGGAAATCTGTCGTGACAAAACCACGATAATTGACGCCCACCGTGGGGCCAGCGCACGGTGGTTTTGAGTTCTTGAAGGGCACTTTCCCAGGGATCGAGGGGTACGCCATTGGCAGGATGAGCAAGAGTCGTCGTGGCAAGCTCTACATCAACGACGCTAGCTGGGGCCCCGAGGCCGACTCAATCGAGTATGGGTACCGGGTCCCTTCGCCGAAATCCACGTCTTCATCAGCAAGATCGATGGGTCAGAGTCTGAGCCGGACCTCAGCTCCGACAACATTGAGCCAGCTCGGCGCACGCAACCCACCCGGGTCCAAGCCAGGTGGAGGCATGCTTTCGTGGGCTTCACGCAAGGGATGGAACTTGCAAAAAATTCTGCCTCTAGGGGAGAGACTCTCATCTACTCAGGTGATGAGTCCTCAACTGGAGTGACGGAGTCAATCTATCAGTTTCAAGACGGCGGGCTTGGGGCTATTCCGAGGGCCACGGTATTCCGGACCCCTATGAGATTCCATACATGGCTGCTATCTTCATGGCTGGCATAGGTGAGGGAGTCCTGGATTAGGGGGTCCTCGGACAGCCGGACTATGTACTTTGGCCGGACTGTTGGACTATGAAGGTACAAGATTGAAGGCTTCATCCCGTGTCCGGGTGGGACTCTCCTTTGCGTGGAAGGCAAGCATGGCGATTGTAACCGACTCTGTGTAACCCTAGCCCCCTCCGGTGTCTATATAAACCGGAGGGTTTAGTCCGTAGGACGAGAACAATCATAATCATAGGCTAGCTTCTAGGGTTTAGCCTCTACGATCTCGTGGTAGATCAACTCTTGTAATACTCATATCATCAAGATCAATCAAGCAGGAAGTAGGGTATTACCTCCATCGAGAGGGCCCGAACCTGGGTAAACATTGTGTCCCCCGCCTCCTGTTACCATCAGCCTTAGACGCACAGTTCGAGACCCCCTACCCGAGATCCGCCGGTTTTGACACCGACATTGGTGCTTTCATTGAGAGTTCCACTATGCCATCACGATAAAGGCTTGATGGATCCTTCGATCATCGGCAACGACGCGATCCAGGGTGAGGTTTTTCTCCCCGGACAGATCTTCGTATTCGGCGGCTTCGTACAGCGGGCAAACTCGCTTGGCCATCTGGAGCAGATCGAGAGCTACGCCCCGGGCCATCAACTCAGGTTTGGAAGCTTGAACTATACTGCCGACATCCGCGGAGACTTGGTCTTCGACGGATTCGAGCCCATGTCAGGTGCACCGCACAGTCATGACGAGCATGACTTAGCCCTGCTGTCGGACGGTGTTCGGGAGATCACACCTGCGGCTACTCCGGCCCTCAATCCGGAGCAGATCGTGCCGTCCGAGGACGGGTGGATGGACCCCGCCACGGAGGCAGCACACTCAGCAGCGATAGAGCCGGATACTGACTTCACCTCCTATGAGACCTGTGTCATCGGACCCTTGGATTCGTCCCCGGCCACAGGCTCCGAACCGCTTGCGTTCGTGCCTATCAAATCTGATTGGGCACCGATCATGGAGTTTACCTCCGCGGATATCTTTCAGCACTCGCCCTTGGGCGACGTGCTAAATTCATTGAGGTCTCTCTCCTTGTCAGGAGACCCTTGGCCGAACTATGTCCGGCTTGAGTGGGAAGCGGACGACGAAGAAATTCATTCCCCACCCACCACCCATTTAATAGCCACTTTCGACGACTTAACCGACATGCTTGATTTTGGCTTCGAAGACATCAATGGTATGGACGACGATGCAGGAGAAGAACAGGAACCACCGCCCACAGGGCACTGGACAGCCACCTCATCATATGATATATATATGGTGGACACCCACAAATAAAGCGATGGCAATAAGGCAACAGAGTATAATCCCCTCGAGAAGCAATCTAAGCACCGGCGTCATCGACGCCGCTCTAAGACCCGCCATAGCAAAAGTAGCGATACCGGCACAAGAGACAATAATGCTGCGGATAATCGCCATAACTTGTATAACGGATGCTTTTCAAAGGTTGAGGTAGATGGTTTCCGAAGTTTTTCTTGGTTATGTGTTGAAGGATGGATACAGCTGGATGTAGGATTTTCTACAATTGGGTGAGATATTATGCTTCCCCTGTATCCCCAACACCTGATTGCATAACCGGAAAGGTTCGGGAGTTTCATAGGTGGGAATTCTCGTAGCTCTAGTTCTTCTTCCACGGATATTGGTTTGAGATTGGGATTTCTAACCGATTATTCGTTCTTGACCCGTACCTTGTTGATTTATTTCTCTAACTAAATTCTAAGTGGCTTCTCAATTTATGGATATGTGACCATTTCAAGAGGAATGCATTCGTTCATTTTGTTTGGATGTGAAGACTATATGTTGCAATTTTCATTCTGTTGGATTCAGCTTCAATGTTTGTCTATCAATGTGCTAATGGATGTCAACCTCTTCAGGATGGCTCCTCCAACGCGCACGACTCCGAATCCTGATCCGCCACCACCTCCACCTCCTCCGGAGGCATGGCAAGCTGTGATGGCCGCAACCAATGCAAACACACAGTTGATCATGCAAATTCTCCAAGAGCGCAATCAAGGCAACCAAGGGAACCAAGGCAACTATCAGAATCACTCTGCTACACTCAACCAGTTCCTTGCTAACGGGCCAAAGACTTTCAGCAATTGTGTTGAGGCAACCGATGCTGATGATTGTCTTGTGGATCTGTGCAAGCATTTCGAGTGCAGTAACGTCAGGCCTGAGGACTTTGTCAAGTTCACTTCCTTCCAACTCAAAGATCAAGCTGTAGAGTGGTTCCAGTAGTACAAGGACTCCAGAGGTGGACGTGTTATCACTTGGGATGAATTTCGTCGAGATTTCAGAGCTCACCATATCCCTCAGAGCGTGGTTGAAAGCAAGCCTGAGGAATTCCGCAATCTGAAGCAAGGCTCTTTGTCTGTCTATGACTACAACAAGTTGTTCCAGAAGCTCGCCCGCTTTGCCAAGCAGGACGTCCCTAATGAGAAGAGCATGATATACCAGTTCAGAGGTGGTCTCAGAGAAGAAATCCAGCTCGCTCTTGTTCTCTTTGAGCCCTTGAGGTACGATGAGTTCTACAACATGGCACTGAAGCAAGAGGCTGCTCAGTTGAGGTGTGATGCTTCCAAGAAGCGAGTCAGAGATGCTACTCCTTCTTCCTCTACTCAAGTGGCCAAGCAGCAGAAGTATTGGCTTCCTCCTCCTCCGTTCTGTCAGCCGTATCAGCAGAAGAGCAAAGGTGGCAGTGGATCTTCCCACCCACCCAACCCTGGCTTTCAGAACAAGACTTCGTCTCAACCTCCAAGATCAAGTGCTCCGTACCACCGTCCGCTTTCAGAGGTCATGTGCAACAAGTGCCAACAGAAGGGTCACTATGCCAACAAGTGTTTCAAACAGAGACGTCTCCCTCCTCCTCCTCCTATCAGATCGGCAAGTACAACTGTGGTCAAGCATAACCCCAAGCACACCAAGGTCAATTTGCTGAACGCAGCTCAGGCAGAGGAATCGCCAGATGTGATTATGGGTAACCTTCCTGTTAACGATGTTCCTGCAAAAGTTCTTTTTGACACTGGTGCATCGCTTTCTTTTATTTCAACTCCATTTGTGGCCAAGCATGATTTTGTGACCGAAAGGATTCCTGTTCCGTTGAAGATTGTGTCTCCAGGCAAGCAAATGACTTCTAACAATTGCGTTCCGGATGTCTCTATCACGTTGGGCGATTACAAGTTTCTCTCTTCTCCGGTGGTTCTTGGCAACTCGGATATTGATCTTATTCTCGGAATGGATTGGCTTTCTAAGCACAAGGCACATCTTGATTGTGCTGCAAGGCAGATTCAACTGACTCATTCGTCTGAGGATGTAATTGTCTTTGCCGCTCGTGATGATACCATCCGTTTGTTTTCTCTCAATGAGAAGGGTGAACTGGATGCTATCTCGCAAATTCCAGTTGTTTGCGAATATCAAGACGTCTTTCCAGAAGAGCTCCAGGAATGCCTCCGCACCGGCCAGTTGAATTCGTCATTGATCTTGAGCCCGGTACGGAACCTGTGTGCAACCGTCCTTACAAGCTCGGACCTGAAGAGTTGAAGGAGCTGAAGAAGCAACTCGATATTCAAGAGAAAATGGGTCTCATCCGGCCTAGTTCTTCTCCGTGGGGTTGTGGTGTTCTTTTCGTGAAGAAGAAGGATGGAACGGACCGACTTTGTGTTGATTACCGTCCATTGAACAAGAAGACCATCAAGAACAAATACCCACTTCCCAACATCAACGAGCTGTTCGAACAACTCAAAGGTGCCCAAGTATTCTCCAAGCTTGATCTCCGTATGGGTTATCATCAGATTCGAATCCGTGAGCAAAATATTCCCAAGACGGCTTTCAGGATAAGCTATGGTTCATATGAATACACTGTCATGTCTTTTGGCCTCGTCAACGCTCCTCCGACTTTCTCTCGCATGATGAACTTCATCTTCAACGCCTACACCAATGACTTCGTTTTGGTCTACCTCGACGACATTCTGGTTTTCTCGAAGAACAAGGAAGATCATGCCAAGCACTTGCGTTTGGTACTCGATAAGCTCAGAGAACATCAGTTCTACGCCAAGTTCTCCAAGTGCGAATTTTGGCTCGATGAGGTTCTTTATCTTGGTCATATCATCTCTGCCAAGGGCATTGCCATGAATCCTGAGAAGGTGTCTGCAATTGTGAATTGGGAACCTCCTCAGAACGTGAAGCAACTCTGTAGCTTCCTCGGTCTCGCAAGCTATTGCCGAAGATTCGTTGAAAACTTTGCTAAGATCGCGAAGCCTCTCTCTAATCTTCTCCAGAAGCACGTCAAGTACGTTTGGTCTCCGGAGTGTGACATTGCTTTCAACACTTTGAAAGAGAAATTGATCACTGCTCCAGTTCTGACTCCGCTTGATGAATCCAAGCCGTACGAGGTCTTTTGTGATGCCTCTCTCCAAGGTCTTGGCGCAGTGTTGATGCAAGAGAAGAAAGTTGTTGCTTATACCTCTCGCCAGTTGAAGCCCAATGAGAAGAACTACCCCACTCATGATCTCGAGTTGGCGGCAGTTATGCATGCTCTTTTGACTTGGAGACATCTTCTATTGGGAAGAAAAGTGGACATCTTCACTGACCACAAGAGTCTCAAGTACATCTTCACTCAGCCTAATCTCAACCTCAGGCAAACTCGATGGGTCGAAATGATTCAAGAGTATAATCCGAGTATCGAGTATACTCCAGGCAAGGCCAATGTGATTGCTGACGCATTGAGCAGAAAGGCTTACTGCAACAGTCTGATTCTCAAGCCTTATCAACCCGAGCTTTGTGAAGCTTTCCGCAAACTTAATCTGCAAGTTGTTCCTCAAGGTTTCCTCGCCAACCTTCAAGTCTCTCCTACCTTAGAAGACCAGATTCGCCAAGCCCAGCTTCTTGATGCTATGGTGAAAAAGGTGAAGATTGGGATTGCCAAGAGTCAACCCAAGTACAAGTGCTACCGTCTTGATGACAAGGACACTCTCTTCTTTGAGGACCGTATTGTTGTGCCCAAAGGTGAACTCCGTAAAGTGATCATGAACGAGGCTCACAATTCTCTCCTCTCCATCCACCCTGGGAGCACAAAGATGTATCAGGACCTTAAGCAGGCTTATTGGTGGACTCGAATGAAGCGCGAGATTGCTCAATTCGTGAATGAATGTGATGTCTGCAGAAGAGTGAAGGCAGAACACCAAAGGCCAGCTGGTCTCCTCCAACCTCTTGCCATTCCAGAATGGAAGTTTGACCACATTGAGATGGACTTCGTGACTGGGTTTCCAAAGTCCAAGCGTGGCAATGATGCTATATTCGTTGTCATCGACAAACTCACCAAAGTGGCTCACTTTCTGCCTATCAAAGAGTCAATCACTGCAGCTCATTTGGCGGAACTCTATACCTCTCGGATTGTCTCTCTACACGGTATTCCACAAGTGATCTCTTAAAACAGTGGCAACATCTTTACCTCCAAGTTTTGGGATTCTTTTCAGAAGGCCATGGGCACCAACATCCGTTTCAGCACAGCTTTCCATCCTCAAACTAGTGGTCAAGTCGAGCATGTCAACCAGATTCTTGAAGATATGCTCAGGGCTTGTGTGATCTCAATGGGAGAATTGTCTTCCTTATGCTGAATTCTCCTACAACAACAGTTTTCAAGCAAGTTCGGGCAAGGCCCCATTTGAAATTCTGTATGGCAGGAAGTGCCGTACCCCTCTCAACTGGTCTGAAACCGGTGAACGTCAACTTTTGGGTAATGACTTAATCACAGAGGCAAAGGAAATGTGCAAAGTCATTCGTGATAACCTTAAAGCAGCCCAATCCCGTCAGAAGAGCTACTATGATAGTAAGCACCGTGATTTGGCTTTCGAGATCGGAGATCATGTTTACCTCCGTGTCTCTCCTATGAAAGGTACTCGTCGCTTCGGTATCAAAGGGAAGCTTGCCCCCAGATACGTGGGACCTTTCAAGATTGTCAGCAAGAGAGGCGATCTCGCCTATCAACTCGAGCTTCCTTCAAACTTTGCAAATGTTCATGATGTGTTCCATGTCTCTCAGCTCCGGAAGTGCTTCAAGACTCCTGACCGCACCGTCAACTTCGAGGACATTGAGCTCCAAGAAGATCTTTCCTATCGTGAGCACCCCATTGCTATTCTTGAAGAGACTGAACGCAAGACTCGCAATAAGTCAATCAAATTCCTCAAAGTCAAGTGGTCACATCATTCCGACCGTGAAGCTACCTGGGAACGCGAGGATCACCTCCGTTCTGAGTACCCGGCGTTCTTTCAGTCCTAGATCTCAGGACGAGATCCTTTTGTAGTGGTGGAGTGTTGTAACACCCCGGATGTAACTTACCCAATTTGTACTCCAACTCTTGCCGTTTCCGGCGTTAAGTTATTTTATTTTCTCGGGTTTGGGTTTTTGTCTCCATGTGTTGTTGTCATTGTCATGCATCTCATATCATGTCATCATGTGCATTGCATTTGCATACGTGTTCATCTCATGCATTCGAGCATTTTCCCCGTTGTCCGTTTTGCATTCCGGCGCTTCATTCTCCTCCGGTGGGCATTTCTACCTTTCTTTCATGTGTGGGGATTAAACATTTCCGGATTGAATCGATACTTGCCAAGCGGCCTTGGTTTACTACCGGTAGACCGCCTGTAAAGTTTCGTATCATTTGGACTTCGTTTGATACTCCAACGGTTAACCGAGGGATCGAAAAGGCCTCATGTGTGTTGCAGCCCAACACCCCTCCAATTTGGCCCAAACCCCACCTAAGCCTTCTCCATCATCTAGATCGTTCGATCACGATCGCGTGGCCGAAAACCGCACCTCATTTGAACTCTCCTAGCTCCCTCTATGCCTATTTAAAGAACCCCCGAAAATCTCCTTCTCCTTCCTCCCGAAAACCCTAGATCCACCCCTCGCGCCGCGCCGGACCTTGTCCGTCCGGACCGGACGCGTCCGTGCCGCCACCGCCGCCCAATCGCGCGCCGCCGCCCACCGCTCCGGCCCGGGAGGCCCGTAGCCGGCCCCCGCGAGCCCATCGCCTTGCCGCCCGAGCGCCCGAGGAGCCGCCGCCACCCTCCTCGCTTCTGGCCACCCGAGGCCATCGGCACCGCCGCCCGCCATCGCCGCCGGCCGGCGACCTCCCGCCGCTCGGGCTGCGCCGCCCCGCCGCCCGGGTCCGCCGCCCCCACCGTCCGGCCTCCTCCCCGCTCCGGCGAGCCCCGTGGGCCACCCCGGCGACCCCTCCGGCCTCTCCCTCAACTTCGGCGAGCTACGGCCGGTCATCCTCGGGAGACGTGCCTCCTGCTACAGTAACTTCCGGCGAACATCGTAAATCGCGCCCGATCTGGATCTGGATCTGAGGGTTGACTTTTTACCCAAACCCTAGCTCATGTGCTCATCTTCATCTTGCTATAACTTTGCATCCGTAGCTCCGATTCATGCATATAGCATATCAAAATGTTCATCTCAGAGAGTACATCATTTCATTCCATTGCATCATTTTCATTTGAGTTCATCTTGAGGCCCGAAATGCTGTTAGAAGAGGGCTACTTGAGTTAATTGTCAGTTCTGCTACTCCATTTGCATATTTGTCATTTTTGCCATGATTATTGTGTGCATGTTATACCCATGAGCTCTACATATGTTTTGTTAAGGGTTTTGCCATCTTTCCATAGGTGCAACCCATGTATTTTTGTGATGTGTGTGGTGACTAGCACAAGCTTGCGAAGTGGGGCACTTGGTAGTGCTGATTTCAGGGACTTAGTAATTTTACCAAGTCCTTGATCTGTTTATCTCATATGGTCATATGTTCTTGTTGTTTCCTAGTGTTCCGTGCCTCTTTTGAGGATGATCAGTAAGGATGTTTTGTTAATCTTGTAGTGCTCTATCCATCCATGTCCTTGTTTGCAATTATGGAGCACCCTAGATTGAGTCAATCGAGCTCTACTTTTGCTACTTTGTGAATCTGGGCAGATTGTCAACTTGTTTGCAATTTTGCCGATGATGTTGTAGTTGATCCGTGCATGCTATGCTATTGTTCTTGCCATGTCTAGCTTGCATTTTGTGTATTTTTGATGGGCGTATGCTTAGTTTATCATGACTTGCTCCGTAGTGAGTGCATCGAGCTCGTAAACATGCCTACTTGATATCTGTTTTCAGCATGCTCCAGTTTTCACTAAGTCTGATCTGATTATGTTTTTGCCATGTTCACATGCTTGCAATTGTATTTTATGATCCCTTTTGGCTCAAGGTCATTAAGGGACTTTTGTTAAGCTATTTGAGTAGCTCCATGCCATGCTTTATTTTGCCATGTTCAGGTCATGTAGCATGTAGTTTTGTTGCTCCGAAGAGGGCTACCTGATCTGAAATTCCAGACAAGTGTTAATTTCACTAAGTCTGAGATCTGTTTGCCATATGCATTTTTTCCATGCTTGTTTGAATCTGTTAATGGATGAATTGGCCGTAGTCAGTGCTAGACTTTTGTTAAGCATCTTGAGTGCATCCCTGCCATGTATTGTGTTGTCATGTTTGGGTGCTGTAGCATGTTCATCTCATTGCATTTAGATGGATACTTGCTGTAAATCGCAGACCGGTGTCATATTTGAATCGCTTGCCATTTCCAAACCGTAACTCCGATTCCGACGTTCTTTATATCGTTTTCAAGCGATTTCATCTCATCTTTCCAGTGGCACACTTGGATTCCTAAGTTGAGGCCAGGTTCATGCATTCCTTGTCACTTCTTGCATATGCATCCCGCATCGCATCCCACATAGCATACCATCCTTGCATCGTATTGTTTTATCCTTGCACGTGGTTGATTGTGTCCTTGTTGCTTGTTTGTCTTGTTTGGGTAGAGTCGGGAGACGAGTTCGCTAACGAGGAGCCTGTTGAGTTTGCTTTCGAGGATCTAGTCAACTCTGACAACTATGCAGGCAAGATGAT
Source organism: Triticum urartu (assembly GCF_003073215.2). NCBI lineage: Eukaryota > Viridiplantae > Streptophyta > Magnoliopsida > Poales > Poaceae > Triticum > Triticum urartu. The sequence continues at coordinate 631,852,323 of NC_053023.1, forward strand.
CATACCCTCGAAATCACTACTATCTTTGCTATGCTAGATTTCTCGCTCTTTTGCTATGCCAATGCTACGATGCCTACCACTTGATTTCAAGCCTCCCAAATTGCCATGTCAAACCTCTAACCCACCTTGTCCTAGCAAACCACTGATTGGCTATGTTACCGCTTTGCTCAGCCCCTCTTATAGCGTTGCTAGTTGCAGGTGAAGATTGGAGGCCGTTCCTTGTTGGAACATTTATTTACTTGTTGGGATATCATTATATTAACTTGTTATCTTAATGCATCTATATACTTGGTAAAGGGTGGAAGGCTCGGCCTCTCGCCTAGTGTTTTGTTCCACTCTTGCCACCCTAGTTTCCGTCATATCGGTGTTATGTTCCCGAATTTTGCGTTCCTTACGCGGTTGGGTTATAATGGGAACCCCTTGATAGTTCGCCTTGATTAAAGCTTTTCCAGCCATGCCCAACATTGGTTTTACCATTTGCCACCTAGCCTCTTTTCCCTTGGGTTTCCGGAGCCCGAGGGTCATCTTATTTTAGCCCCCCGGGCCAGTGCTCCTCTGAGTGTTGGTCCAAATAGAGCCACTTGCAGCGCCACCTCGGGGCAACTCGAGGGTTGGTTTTAGTTGTATGTAGTGTTCATCTGAGTGTGCCCTGAGAAAGAGATATGTGCAGCTCCTATCGGGATTTGTCGGCACATTCGGGCGGTGTTGCTGGTCTTGTTTTAACCTGTCAAAGTGTCTTGAAGAACCGAGATACCGAGTCTGATCGGAACGTCTCGGGAGGAGGTCCATTCCTTCGTTGACCGTGAGAGCTTGTCATGGGCTAAGTTGGGACTCCCCTGCAGGGATTTGAACTTTCGAAAGCCGTGCCCGTGGTTATGGGCAGATGGGAATTTGTTAATGTCCGGTTGTAGATAACTTGAACCTTAACTTAATTAAAATGAATCAACTGAGTGTGTTACCGTGATGGCCTCTTCTCAACGGAGTCCGGGAAGTGGACACGGTGTTGGAGTAATGCTTGCGCAGGTTGTCCTCTAGTTTTACTCGCTCGCGCTTTGCCTCCTCTTCTCGCTCTCTTTTGCGAACAGGTTAGCCACCATATTTGCTAGTCTCTTGCTACAGCTCCACTTATATTTTACCTTGCCTTACCTATAAGCTTAAATAGTCTTGATCGCGAGGGTGCAAGATTGCTGAGTCCCTGTGGCTCACAGATTACTATTACACCAGATGCAGGGCCTGATGATTCCACTCCAGGAGATGCGCTCGAGCTCAAGTGGGAGTTCGACGAGGACTCTCAGCGTTATTATGTTTCCTTTCCTGATGATCAGTAGTGGTGCCCAGTTGGGGGTGATCGGGACCGTGTCGCATGTTGGGTTATCTTTTATTTTGGCGCCGTAGTCGGGCGATGAGTGTTTGGTTGATGTAATGTTATTTATGTACCTTGATTGACGTGGCGAGTGTAAGCCAACTATGTTACCTTCCCTTTATTATTATATTACATGGGATGTGTAAAGATTACCTTACTTGCGACATATGCCTTCAATGCGATTATGTCTCCAAGTCGTGCCTCGACACGTGGGAGCTATAGTCGCATCGAGGGTGTTACGAATAGACATACTATCATCCTCGGGAATATCAAGTATAACAAAGTCCGTTAAAATAGTAACATGTGCAACCACGACAGGCACATCCTCACAGATACCGATAGGTATAGCAGTTGATCTATCAGCCATTTGCAAAGATATTTCAGTAGGTGTCAGCTTATTCAAGTCAAGTCTACGATATAAAGAGAGAGGCATAACACTAACTCCGGCTCCAAGATCACATAAAGCAGTTTTAATGTAATTTCTTTTAATGGAGCAAGGTATAGTAGGTACTCCAGGATCTCCAAGTTTCTTTGGTATTCCACCCTTAAAAGTATAATTAGCAAGCATGGTGGAAATTTCAGCTTCCGGTATCTTTCTTTTATTAGTAATGATATCCTTCATATATTTAGCATAAGGATTTGTTTTAAGCACATCAGTCAATCTCATACGCAAAAAGATAGGCCTAATCATTTCAGCAAAGCGCTCAAAATCCTCGTCATCCTTTTTCTTGGATGGTTTTGGAGGAAAAGGCATGGGTTTCTGAACCCAAGGTTCTCTTTCTTTACCATGTTTCCTAGCAACAAAGTCTCTTTTATCATAACGTTGATTCTTTGATTGTGGGTTATCAAGATCAACAACAGGTTCAATTTCTACATCATTATTATTACTAGGTTGAGCATCATCATGAACATCATCATTAATATTTTCATTAGGTTCATGTTCATTACCAGATTGTGTTTCAGCATCAGGCATAGATATATCATTTGGATTATCAGGTGGTTCAACAATAGGTTCACTAGAAGTTTGCACAGTTCTATCATTTTTCTTCTTCTTCTTTTTAGAAGAACTAGGAACATCAATATTATTTCTTTGAGAATCTTACTCGATTCTCTTAGGGTGGCCTTCAGGATACAAAGGTTCCTGAGTCATTCTACCAGTTCTAGTAGCCACTCTAACAACATAATCATTTTTCTTACTATTCATTTCATCAAGCACTTCTTTTTGAGCCTTAAGTACTTGTTCTATTTGAGTGGTAACCATAGAAGCATGTTTGCTAACAAGTTTAAGTTCACCTTTAATATTAGCCATATGATCACCCAAGCGTCTAATCATATAAGCATTTTCTTTTAATTGTCTACCAAAATAAGCATTGAAGTCGTCTTGCTTAAACATAAAGTTATCAAACTCATCCAAGCACTGACTAGCAATTTTAGTAGGAGGAACTTCAGTTTTATCATATCTATAGAGAGAATTTACCTTTACTACCTGTGTCGGGATATTGGGATCAGGAGGTTCTTCAGTAAATAAATAATTAAGATCATATGTTTCTTCAACAGGCGGTATATTAAGACCATGTATTTCTTCAATAGGAGGCAAATTCTTAACGTCTTCAGCTTTAATACCTTTTTCTTTCATAGATTTCTTTGCCTCTTGCATATCTTCGGGACTGAGAAATAGAACACCTCTCTTCTTCGGAATTGGTTTAAGAATGGGCTCAGTAATTGGAGCAGAAGTTGGCTCAGGAGCTGGCTTAGGAGGTGCCCAATTATTTTCATTTGTCAACATATTATTCAATATAATTTCAGCTTCATCCGATGTTATTTCCCTGAAAAGAGAACCAGCACAACTATCCAGGTAATCTCTGGAAGCATCGGTTAGTCCATTATAAAAGATATCAAGTATTTCAGGTTTCTTAAGAGGATGATCAGGCAAAGCATTAAGTAACTTGAGAAGCCTCCCCCAAGCTTGTGGGAGACTCTCTTCTTTAATTTGCACAAAGTTGTATATTTCCCTCAAAGCAGCTTGTTTCTTATGAGCAGGGAAATATTTAGCAGAGAAGTAATAAATCATATCCTGGGGACTACACACACAACCAGGATCAAGAGAATTAAACCATATCTTAGCATCACCCTTTAATGAGAATGGAAATATTTTGAGTATATAAAAGTAACGCGGTCTCTCATCATTAGTGAACATGGCAGCTATATCATTTAACTTAGTAAGACGTGCCACAACAGTTTCAGATTCATAGCCATAAAATGGATCAGATTCAACCAAAGTAGTTATATCTGGATCAACAGAGAATTCATAATCCTTATCAGGAACACATATAGGTGAAGTAGCAAAAGCAGGGTCGGGTTTCATTTTATCTCTAAGTGATTCTTTGTTCCATTTAATCAATAACCTCTTAAGCTCATATCTATATTTGCAAGCTAAAATAGCTAAAGAAGCATCTTGATCAAATAAATAACCCTCAGGAATAACAAGTGATTCTTCATCATCACTTTCATCTTCATAATCAGATTCAATAATTTCTTTTTCTCTAGCCCTAGCAATTTGTTCATCAAGAAATTCACTAAGGGGCACAGTAGTATCAGGCATAGAAGCAGTTTCATCATAAGTATCATGCATAGCAGAAGTGGCATCATCAATAACATGCGACATATCAGAACGAATAGCAGAAGCAAGACTTACTCATAACAGAAGGTGAATCAAGTGCAGAGCTAGATGGCAGTTCCTTACCTCCCCTCGTAGTTGAGGGATAGATCTTGGTTTTTGGATCTCTCAAGTTCTTCATAGTGTCCAGCAGATATAAATCCCAAGTGACTCAAAGAATAGAGCTATGCTCCCCTGCAACGGCGCCAGAAATTAGTCTTGATAACCCACAAGTATAGGGGATCGCAACAGCTTTCTAGGGTAGAGTATTCAACCCAAATTTATTGATTCGACACAAGGGGAGCCAAAGAATATTCTCAAGTATTAGCAGCTGAGTTGTCAATTCAACCACACCTGGAAACTTAGTATCTGCAACAAAGTGTTTAGTAGCAAAGTAATATGATAGTGGTGGTAGCGGCAACAAAAGTAAAGACAGCAAAAGTAGTGTTTTTGGTATTTTGTAGTGATTGTAACAGTAGCAGCGGGAAAGTAAATAAGCGAGAACCAGTATATGGAAAACTCGTAGGCACCGGATCAGTGATGGATAATTATGCTGGATGCGGTTCATCATGTAACAGTCATAACATAGGGTGACACAGAACTAGCTCCAATTCATCAATGTAATGTAGGCATGTATTCCGTATATAGTCATACGTGCTTATGGAAAAGAACTTGCATGACATCTTTTGTCCTACCCTCCCGTGGCAGCGGGGTCCTATTGGAAACTAAGGGATATTAAGGCCTCCTTTTAATAGAGAACCGGAACAAAGCATTAGCACATAGTGAATACATGAACTCCTCAAACTATGGTCATCACCGGGAGTGGTCCCGATTATTGTCACTTCGGGGTTGCCGGATCATAACACATAGTAGGTGACTATAGACTTGCAAGATAGGATAAAGAACTCACATATATTCATGAAAACATAATAGGTTCAGATCTGAAATCATGGCACTCGGGCCCTAGTGACAAGCATTAAGCATAGCAAAGTCATAGCAACATCAATCTCAGAACATAATGGATACTAGGGATCAAACCCTAACAAAACTAACTCGATTACATGATAAATCTCATCCAACCCATCACCGTCCAGCAAGCCTATGATGCAATTACTCACGCACGGCGGTGAGCATCATGAAATTGGTGATGGAGGATGGTTGATGATGACAACGGCGACGAATCCCCCTCTCCGGAGCCGCGAATGAACTCTAGATCAGCCCTCCCGAGTGGTTTTAGGGCTTGGCGGCAGCTCCGCATCATAAAACGCGATGATTTCTTCTCTCCTATTTTTTTCTCTCCGAAAGCAAATATATAGAGTTGGAGTTGGCGTCGGAGGGTTTCCAGGGGGCCCACGAGGTAGGGGGGCGCGCCCTAGGGGGGGGGAGCCCCCCACCCTCGTGAGAAGGGTGTGGGCCCCCTGGTTTTCATCTTTGGCGAGGATTTTTTATTGTTTTTTCTAAGATGTTTCGTGGAGTTTCAGGTCATTCCGAGAATATTTGTATTCTGCACATAAAACAACACCATGGCAATTCTGCTGAAAACAGCATCAGTCCGGGTTAGTTCCATTCAAATCATACAAGTTAGAGTCCAAAACAAGGGAAAAAGTGTTTGGAAAAGTAGATACGACGGAGACGTATCAATCGCTCGTGTCAAATTCATGGCACCCCCGATAAACCAGCCAACCACACCAACAAAGAATGCTGGGTGTTCAAACAGGCCGGCAAGTTGAATGCCAAAAACAAGGAAAAGGGGCTGCATAGCGACGAAGAGGAGGAGCCCGGACGCCGAACACAGGAGGACAGAAGAAATTTCCTCCCCAAGTGAAAACGGTGAACACGATATACGCAACCCATATTCCCAAGCGGGAATGGAAGCATGCACTAAGGGACGTCTATGCGATGGAGCTAGTCGCCCCGAAGTTCAACCCATGGTCTTCTTGTCCGATCACTTTCGATCGCAGGGACCACCCTACCAGTATCCGTCATGGCGGTTCTGCCGCATTGGTCCTTGACCCCATCATTGACGGATTTCACCTCACTTGAGTCCTTATGGACGGCGGCAGCAGCCTGAACCTGCTCTATCAGGATACAGTGCGCAAAATGGGTATCGACCCCTCGAGGATCAAACCCACAAAAACCACCTTTAAAGGTGTCATACCAGGTGTAGAGGCCTGTTGCACGGGCTCAATCACACTGGAAGTGGTCTTCGAATCTCCGGACAACTTCCGAAGCGAGGAGTTGATCTTCGATATCGTCCCCTTCCGCAGTGGCTATCACGCACTGTTCGAACGAACCGCATTCGCCAAATTCAATGCAGTACCGCATTATGCATACCTCAAGCTCAAAATGCCAGGACCTCGCGGGGTTATAACAGTTAATGGAAACACAGAACGCTCGCTCCGTACAGAGGAGCACACTACGGCCCATGCAGCAGAAGTACAAAGCAGCGTTCTGAGGCAAACCGCCAATTCGGTGATAAAGCCCACAGACACCTTCAAACGAGTCCGGAGTACCCTACAACAGGATCGCCCGGCACGTTCAGAGCTCGCCTATTAATTCGGTATCCATCCTAGTCCCAGTCAAGTGGAGAAATTTGTGCCGCGCGTACATAATTACGCACTCAAGATACCATGGGCATAGGCAGAGGCATGGCTATGGCACGACCCACAATGCGGCTCAACTGCCTCAGGACCCATATATCTTTACTATTTTCTTCCTTTCAGGACCCTATTCTCTGAAGGCCCTCTCCGATAGCCTAATTATCGGACCCATCACGGGAAGGAAACACCAAGGAAGCAAGAAGCTTCGACGTACAAAGGAATCCCCAGGTGGTCTCTGATAACGATCGCTATACCTGTTTTACATACCCACATGCAGCTTGCCCTTAGATAGGACATGTCAAATAGTCCTATTTTTGCTTATTGCACTACTTGTATACATACGCTTTGATGTATCATTTAAATAACAATGTACATCGTTAGCTTATTATTGAATTTCTTCATCTTTTTTCCCTGTCTGCTTATTTACGACAAGTTGCACCCGTACATTCTGGTACGTCCAGTGCGCTAGGGGCTTCAGTGTACCCCATAACACGACAAGAAAAGTCCGAACACTTTCGACAGTGCGGCACCCCAAACTTATAGCATTATATTCATCAGCTCCGAATCATGTCTTGGGTCAATAGTTGGGTTTGCCCGGCTCCCATGTTTTGGTACCTTACGTTCCGCTATATTGGCTAAGGTAGCACTGGGAGAACTACTGCGATTGTGTCCCGGTTCTTCCGGAGGAGCACCTCAGTAGAGAAAGCCGAAAACTGACTATCATGATGCGGCGAGAGCCGGTCGCTGTTCGAGAGGTCTCAAATCCTTAAAGGGTTTTCCGCTTTGGGCGAGGAATCGGCCTTGTCCGATTTAGGCGTATATAGCGCCCCAAGTTCGGCCTTCCGAATACTAGGGGCTTCGCCAAAATTTAAAATTGTAGACTTCTATGGCTAAGTGAGAGTGTTAAAGATGTATAGTCCGATTTCCTTGTTCGCTGCGCTAAACACCCCCTTAAAGGACCAATTTTTTTATAAAGAGTGTTTAAGATTTATCCCGAACACCTCAGTACTAGTTACATGGGGGCAGAAGCCGACGACTGGCCAACTCTCAGATTTTATAAACGGCCGCGTAGAAGGTAATATTTTAAATCGACAAGCGGTATATAGCGCACATGAACTCGTTTTCATATTACAGGATCACATGAGTACATTCATTCAAATATTACATCCTTAGCACATTCCTCCGCCACAAGGCGGACACCCTTCAGGACACTGTCATAATACTTTTCGGGGTGGTGATGCTCCTTGCTCTCTAGTGGCCCCTCCTTCACCAGCTTTTCGGCATCCATCTTCCCCGAGTGCACTTTCGCACGGGCAAAGGCCCTGTGCACCTTCAACGTAGACGTACCGCTTTATGACTTCAAACCGCGGGCAGACATTCACAAGCCGCTTTACCAGGCCGAAGTAGCTGTTAGGCAGGGGCTCGCCAGGCCACATCCAGACTATGAGACACTTCACGGCCAGTTCGGCCGCCTTGTGAAGCTCGACCAGTTGCTTCAGCTGGTCGCTCAAGGGCATCGAATGTTCGGTCCCAGCATATTGAGACCAGAACAACTTTTCCGTCGAGCTCCCTTCCTTGGCCCGATAGAACTCCGCGGCATCCCATACGCTGCGTGGTAGATCTGCGAACGCTCCTGGAGAGCTCCGAATTCGGGTAAGTAAAAGGAAAGTCTCCTTCACATGCTTGCTTTGCATAATGAATGCCTTACTCGCCGCTATCTCCTTGACCGCCTGAATCTCCTGGAGGGCCTTTTGGGCCTCGACCTTGGCATTTTGTGCATTCTCAAGGGCCTTCGCAAGCTCGGACCCCTGCGTCTTAGAGTCACGCTCCAAGGACTCGTATTTCTTGACAAAATCCGGGAGCTCTTGCTGAACCTCACCAACTCGGACCTCTTGCTTCTCGCGCTCGATGCGCTCCTTGGCCGCTCTGTCTTCGGCCTCGGACAACGCCTTCTTCAGGGCCGCCACTTCGGTCGTGGCCACTAGCAAAATTCAGGATGATCCTATGATCCAATAACCACTTTCTTCTTTATCAATATACAGACGGGGTATCACTTACCTTTGTTCTCTTCGAGCTGCCTCTTGGTAAGGCCGAGATCTTCCTCGGACTGCTCAAGGTCCCGCTTCAGTCCGGAGACCTCCGCAGTACGAGCGGCAGCGGCCAGCAGCAAAGCCTGCTTATTCACATAGACATATTCTGATTAGACTCCTGTGATTGTTATTTGATCCTCTGTCCGGCCTTTCTTTGTGAACACCAAACAGAGCATCAGGGGCTACTGTTTATGCTGTGATATTTTCTCATAATTTGATTACTTGCCTCCTGGAACAGGCTTTGGTCAATCCACTTTTGGCAGACCGAACCTTCTCGACCACCGCACTCATGATGGTGCGGTGCTCTTCGTTAATGGAAGTGCCGCGAAGCGCTTCCAGCAAGTTGTCCAATGCCTCTGGATGGACAAAGGCCATCGGCATAGACGGCTCGCCCCCCCTTAGCGAGGGGTCGCCTGACAGAATCCGAAACCACTGGAGGCTCCGGCGCAATATCCGGCTGGGGGCCAAACTTGCTGCGGCCCCCGTCATTAGAACCCATGGGAGTCTTACCCCCCATGCGCCCGGCATCTGGGATGTCGCCTTGGGGAGCCTCCAGAATTATCTCCCCTTGGTCTGGTGCCCTCTGAGACAACACCTCAATGTCGTCCGTGGGCCGGGGGGAGGTAGCTGTCGGGAGTGAATCGTTGTTCATCGCCGATTGGCCCAAAGACCCATTCGAAGAAGATACTGATACGTCTCCGTCGTATCTACTTTTCCAAACACTTTTGCCCTTGTTTTGGACTCTAACTTGCATGATTTGAATGGAACTAACCCGGACTAACGCTGTTTTCTGCAGAATTACCATGGTGTTATTTATGTGCAGAAACAAACGTTCTCGGAATGACCTGAAACTTCACGGAGCGACTTTTCAGAAAATATGAAAAATACCTGCAAAAGATGAAGGCCAGGGGGCCCAACACCTGTCCACGAGGGTGGGGGACGCGCCTGCCCCCTACCTCATGGGCCCCATGTTGCCTCTCCGACTCCAACTCCAACTCCAACTCCATATATTGTGTTTCGGGGAGAAAAAATCAGAGAGAAGAAATCATCACGTTTTACGATACGGAGCCACCGCCAAGCCCTAAAACCTTTCGGGAGGGCTGATCCGGAGTCCGTTCGGGGCTCCGGAGAGGGGAATCCGTCGCCATCGTCATCATCAACCATCCTCCATCACCAATTTCATGATGCTCACCGCCGTGTGTGAGTAATTCCATCGTAGGCTTGCTGGACGGTGATGGGTTGGATGAGATCTATCATGTAATCGAGTTAGTTTTGTTAGGGTTTGATCCCTAGTGTCCACTATGTTCTGAGATTGATGTTGCTATGACTTTGCTATGCTTAATGCTTGTCACTAGGGCCCGAGTGCCATGATTTCATATCTGAACCTATTATGTTTTCATCAATATATGAGTGTTCTTGATCCTATCTTGCAAGTCTATAGTTACCTATTATGTGTTATGATCCGTTAACCCCGAAGTGACAATAATCGGGATACTTACCGGTGATGACCGTAGTTTGAGGAGTTCATGTATTCACTATGTGTTAATGCTTTGTTCCGGTACTCTATTAAAAGAAGGCCTTAATATCCCTTAGTTTCCGTAAGGACCCCGCTGCCATGGGAGGGTAGGACAAAAGATGTCATGCAAGTTCTTTTCCATAAGCACGTATGACTATATTCAGAATACATGCCTACATTACATTGACGAACTGGAGCTAGTTCTGTGTCACCCTAGGTTATGACTGTTACATGATGAACCGCATCCGGCATAATTCTCCATCACCGATCCATTGCCTACGAGCTTTCCATATATTGTTCTTCTCTTATTTACTTTCCCGTTGTTATTGCTATCATCACTACAAAATACCAAAAACATTGCTTTTACTACCGTTACCTTTTGTTACCATTACCACTATTATCATATTACTTTGCTACTAAATACTTTGCTGCAGATACTAAGTTTCCAGGTGTGGTTGAATTGATAACTCGGTTGCTAATACTTGAGAGTATTCTTTGGCTCCCCTTGTGTCAAATCAATAAATTTGGGTTGAATACTTTACCCTCGAAAACTGTTGTGATCCCCTATACTTGTGGGTTATCAAGACTATTTTCTGGCGCCGTTGCCGGGGAGCATAGCTCTATTCTTTGAGTCACTTGGGATATATATATATCTGCTTATCATTATGAAGAACTTGAAAGATCCAAGAACCAAGATTTATCCCTCAACTACGAGGGGAGGTAAGGAACTGCCATCTAGCTCTGCACTTGATTCACCTTCTGTTTTGAGTAAGCTTGTGACACCTACACCTGCTTCTGCTATTCGTTCTGATATTTCGCATGTTATTGATGATGCCGCTTCTGCTATGCATGATACTTGTGATGAAACTACTTCTATGCTTGATACTACTATGCCACTTGGTGATTTTCTTGATGAACAACTTGCTAGGGCTAGAGAAACTGAAAATATTGAATCTGATGATACTGATGAAAGTGATGATGAAGAATCGCTTGTTATTCCTATTGGTTATGTTTTTGATCAAGAAGCTTCTTTAGCTATTTTAGCTTGCAAAAATAGAAATGAACTCAAAAGGTTATTAGCTAAATGGATTAAGCAATCTCTAAATGCTAGAATGAAACCTGACCCCGCTTTTGCTACTTCACCTATGTTTGTTACTGATAAGGATTATGAATTCTCTGTTGATCCTGATATAATTACTGTTTGTTTGAATCTGATCCTTTTCATGGTTATGAATCTGAAACTATTGTGGCACATCTTACTAAATTGAATGATATAGGCACCCTGTTCACTAAAGTTGAGAGAACTCGTTACTTTTACATCCTTAAAATATTTCCGTTCTCATTAAAGGGTGATGCTAAGATATGGTTTAATTTTCTTGATCCTGGTTGTGTGCGTAGTCCCCAGGATATGATTTATTACTTCTCTGCTAAATATTTCCCTGCTCATAAGAAACAAGCTGCTTTAAGGGATATATATAATTTTGTGCAAATTGAAGAAGAGAGTCTCCCATAAGCTTGGTGGAGGCTTCTCCAATTACTTAATGCTTTGCCTGATCATCCTCTTAAGAAAAATGAAATACTTGATATCTTTTATAATGGACTAACCGATGCTTCCAGAGATTACCTGGATAGTTGTGCTGGCTCTGTTTTCAGGGAAAGAACACCGGATGAAGCTGAAATTCTATTAAATAATATGTTGACAAATGAAAATAATTGGACACCTCCGGAGCCAATTCCTGAGCCTATTCCTAAACCAACTCCGAAGAAGCGGGTTATTCTATTTCTCAGTCCTGAAGATATGCAAGAGGCAAAGAAATCTATGAAAGAAAAAGGTATTAAAGTTGAAGATGTTAAGAATTTACCTCCTATTGAAGAAATACATGGTCTTAATTTACCGCCTGTTGAAGAAGCATTTAATCTTAATCATTTACCTATTGAAGAAACTCATGGTCTTGATAACCTGACATAGGTAGTAAAGGTAAATTCTCTCTACAGATATGATAAAGCTGAAATGCCATTTACTAAATTTGCTAGCCCATGCTTAAATGAGTTTGATAAATTTATGGCTAAGCAAGAAGATTTTAATGTTTATTTTGGTAGACAATTGAAATACAATTCAAATATGCTTGAACACTTGGGTGATTATATGGCTAATGTTAAAGGTGAACTTAAACTTATTAGTAAACATGCTTCTATGGTTACCACTCAAGTAGAACAAGTACTTAAAGCTCAAAATGATTTGCTCAATGAATTGAATAGTAAAGATAATGATAATACTGTTAGAGTGGCTACTAGAACTGGTAAAATGACTCAGGAACCTTTGTATCCTGAAGGCCATCCTAAGAGAATTGAGCAAGGTTCTTAGAGAAAAAATATAGATGCACCTAGTTCGTCTAAAAAGAAGAAAAAGAAAAATGATAGGACTTTGCATGCTTTTAGTGATCGTATTGTTGAAACACCTGAGAATCCAAATGATATTTCTATTTCTGATGCTGTAACACAATCTGGTAATGAACCTGAAACTAGTGGTAATGTTAATGATAATGTTCATGATGATGCTCAACCTAGTAATGATAATGACATAGAAATTGAACCTGCTGTTGATCTTGATAACCCACAATCAAAGAATCAACGTTATGATAAGAAATACTTTGTTGCTAGGAAACATGGTAAAGAAAGAGAACCATGGGTTCAGAAACCGATGCCTTTTCCTCCCAAACCATCCAAGAAACCCATGTCGATATTTGTGAGGATGTGCCTGTTGTAGTTGCAAACGTTACTATTTTAACGGACTTTGTTATTCTTGATATTCCCGAGGACGATAGTATGTCTATTATTCTTGGAAGACCCTTTTTGAATACTGTAGGGGATGTTATTGATTGCACTAAAGGCAATGTCACTTTTCATGTTAATGGTAACGAGCATACGGTACACTTTCCGAGGAAATAACCTCAAGTTCATAGTATCAACTCTATTGGAAAAATTCCATCGATTATATTTGGAGGTTTTGAATTTCCTCTTCCTACTGTCAAGAAGAAATATGATATTCTTATTATTGGGGATGTGCATATTGATACGTCTCCAACGTATCTATAATTTTTGATTGCTCCATGCTATATTATCTACTGTTTTGGACTATATTGGGCTTCATTTTCCACTTTTATATTATTTTTGGGACTAACCTATTAACCGGAGGCCCAGCCCAGAATTTCTGTTTTTTTGCCTATTTCAGTGTTTCGAAGAAACAGAATATCAAACGGAGTCCAAACGGAATGAAACCTTCGAGAACGTGATTTTCTCACCGAACGTGATCCAGGAGACTTGGACCCGACGCCAAGGCATCAGAGAGGTGGTCACGAGGGTGGGCCCCCCCTAGGGTGCGCCCCCTGCCTCGTGGGCCCCTCGATGCTCCACCGACGTACTTCTTCCTCCTAAATATACATACGTACCCCCTAACGAACAAAACAGGAGCCAAAAACCTAATTCCACCGCCGCAACTTTCTGTATCCACGAGATCCCATCTTGGGGCATGTTCCGGAGCTCCGCCGGAGAAGGGTCGTCACAGATCCCATCTTGGGGCCTTTTCCGGAGCTCCGCCGGAGGGGGCATCGATCACGGAGGGCTTCTACATCAACACCATAGCCTCTCCGATGAAGTGTGAGTAGTTTACTTCAGACCTTCGGGTCCATAGTTATTAGCTAGATGGCTTCTTCTCTCTTTTTGGATCTCAATACAAAGTTCTCCCCCTCTCTTGTGGAGATCTATTCGATGTAATCTTTTGCGGTGTGTTTGTTGAGACCGATGAATTGTGGGTTTATGATCAAGTTTATCTATGAACAATATTTGAATCTTCTCTGAATTCTTTTATGTATGATTGGTTATCTTTGCAAGTCTCTTCGAATTATCAGTTTGGTTTGGCCTACTAGATTGATCTTTCTTGCAATGGGAGAAGTGCTTAGCTTTGGGTTCAATCTTGCGGTGTCCTTTCCCAGTGACAGTAGGGGCAGCAAGGCACGTATTGTATTGTTGCCATCGAGGATAACAAGATTGTTTTTTATCATATTGCATGAATTTATCCCTCTACATCATGTCATCTTGCTAAGCGTTACTCTGTTCTTATGAACTTCAATACTCTAGATGCATGCTGGATAGCGGTCGATGTGTGGAGTAATAGTAGTAGATGCAGGCAGGAGTCGGTCTACTTGTCTCGGACGTGATGCCTATATACATGATCATACCTAGATATTCTCATAACTATGCTCAATTGTCAATTGCTCAACAGTAATTTGTTCACCCACCGTAAATACTTATGCTTGAGAGAAGCCACTAGTGAAACCTATGGCCCCCGGGTCTATCTTCATCATATTAATCTTCCAATACTTAGTTATTTCCTTTGCTTTTACTTCTTTATTTGCATCTTTATCATAAAAATACCAAAAATATTATCTTATCATATCTATCAGATCTCACTCTCGTAAGTGGCCTTGTAGGGATTGACAACCCCTTCGCGTTGGTTGCGAGGATTTATTTGTTTGTGTAGGTGCAGGGACTCGCGCGTAGCCTCCTACTGGATTGATACCTTGGTTCTCAAAAACTGAGGGAAATACTTACGCTACTTTGCGCATCACCCTTTCCTCTTCAAGGGAAAACCAACGCAGTGCTCAAGAGGTAGCAAGAAGGATTTCTGGCGCCGTTGCCGGGGAGGTCTACGCAAAAGTCAACATACCAAGTACCCATCACAAACCCTTATCTCCTCGCATTACATTATTTGCCATTTGCCTCTCGTTTTCCTCTCCCCCACTTCACCCTTGCCGTTTTATCCCCTCTTCTCTTCTCCTCTCCGCCTATGTCTGAATCAAAAAGGGTTGGGGGTTCTCTCCGAGTTTTAGTACTTTGGACAACCCTTCTATTCTCGCTAAGCTCATAAATAAGGATACTATGGAAAAACCTACCGGAGTTATCAATGAGAATCTTAATAATTTTGATGAAGATGATTCCGGAATTTTTCGTTATTTACTTGATGAATCTTTGAAAGATGCTTGGTATAGACTATTAAGGATCAGGGCTAGCTATGTGCCTCAATACCAAATTGAAATTTACTTAAAAAGCTTTTATTGCCCTTCCTTCTTCTTTTAAGCATCTTAGATTCTATATTTGAAGAAGGCTTTCTTGAAGGGGATGCCGTAGACACTTATGAAAAGATGAAAACCATATTTGGGCACCCCATGAATGAGAAAGTTGAATCTACATCTCTTTTGCTCTCTTACCAAAACGAATCTATCAAAGAGATGAAGGCTAGCTTAGATACAAATTTCCGTAACACTTAATCTTTCTTCTACCATTAATAGCCATGTGCTTTATCAAAATAGAAAGATTAATTCCATAGATAGCAAGTTTGCTCTTTTCTTCCCTAAAACCAAAGATGGCAATACCTAGATCTATTCCTTCTTTTTATGCCTAGCTAGGGGCGTTAAACGATAGCGCTTGTTGGGAGGCAACCCAATTTTATTTTTATTCCTTGTTTTTGCTCCTGTTTAGTAATAAAATTTATCTAGCCTCTGTTTTGGTTGTGTTTTTTGTTTAATTAGTGTTTGTGCCAAGTAGAACCGTTGGGAAGACTTGGGGAAAGTCTTGTTGAACTTGCTGTAAAAAACAGAAACTTAAGCGCTCACGAGAACTGCTGTCATTTTTATTTGGAAAGTGATATGTTAATTATTTTTGCAGATGATTAATAGATAAATTCCTCACGTCCAGAAATTTATTTTATAATTTGGGTTCCAGATCTTGCGCTAGCTACAGATTACTACAGACTGTTCTGTTTTTGACAGATTCTGTTTTTCGTGTGTTGTTTGCTTATTTTGATGAATCTATGGCTAGTAAAATAGTTTATAAACCATAGAGAAGTTGGAATACAGTAGGTAACACCAATATAAATAAAGAATGAGTTCATTACAGTACCTTGAAGTGGTCTTTTGTTTCTTTCGCTAACGGAGCTCACAGATTTTCTACTTTAAGTTTTGTGTTGTGAAGTTTTCAAGTTTTGGGTAAAGATTTATGGATTATGGAACAAGGAGTGGCAAGAGCCTAAGCTTGGGGATGCCCATGGCACCCCCAAGATAATCTAAGGACACCTAAAAGCCAAAGCTTGGGGATGCCCCGGAAGGCATCCCCTCTTTCGTCTACTTCTATCGGTAACTTTACTTGGAGCTATATTTTTATTCACCACATGATATGTGTTTTGCTTGGAGCGTCTTGTATGATTTGAGTCTTTGCTTTTTAGTTTACCACAATCATCCTTGCTGTACACACCTTTTGAGAGAGCCATACATGATTTGGAAATTATTAGAATACTCTATGTGCTTCACTTACACATGATTCGGAAATTGTTAGAATACTCTATGTGCTTCACTTATATCTTTTGAGTTATATAGTTTTTTCTCTAGTGCTTCACTTATATCTTTTAGAGCGCATCGGTGGATTTGTTTTATAGAAACTATTTTTCTCTCATGCTTCACTTAGATTATTTTGAGAGTCCTACAAAACAGCATGGTAATTTGTTTTAATGATGTTAGTCATTCAAGATTAATAATAAAATTCTCTTATGAGTGTGTTGAATACTATGAGAAGTTTGATACTTGATAATTGTTTTAGATATGGAGATGGTAATATTAGAGTCATGCTAGTTGAGTAGTTGTGAATTTGAGAAATACTTGTGTTAAAGTTTGTGATTCCCATAGCATGCACGTATGGTGAACCATTATGTGATGAAGTCAGAACATGATTTATTTATTGATTGTCTTCCTTATGAGTGGCGGTCGGGGATGAGCGATGGTCTTTTCCTACCAATCTATCCCCCTAGGAGCATGCACGTAATACTTTGCTTTGATAACTTGTAGATTTTTGCAATAAGTATATGAGTTCTTTATGACTAATGTTGAGTCCAGGGATCATACGCACTCTCACCCTTCCCCCATGCTAGCCTCTCTAATACCGCGCACCTTTCGCCGGTATCATACACCCACCATATACCTTCCTCAAAACAGCCACTATACCTACCTATCATGGCATTTCCATAGCCATTCCGAGATATATTGCTATGCAACTTTCCACCGTTCCGTTTACTATGACACGCTCCATCATCGTCATATTGCTTTGTATGATCATGTAGTTGACATTGTATTTGTGGCAAAGCCACCGTTCATAATTCTTTCATACATGTCACTCTTGATTCATTGCATATCCCGGTACACCGCCGGAGGCATTCACATAGAGTCATATTTTGTTCTAAGTATTGAGTTGTAATTGTTGAGTTGTAAGTAAATAAAAGTGTGATGATCATCATTTTTAGAGCATTGTTCCAAGTGAGGAAAGGATGATGGAGACTATGATTCCCCCACAAGTCGGAATGAGACTCTGGACGAAAAATAATAATAATAAAGAGGTCAAAGAAGCCCAAATAAAAAAGAGGCCATAAAAAAGAAGGAAAAGGCCCAAATAAAAAAATGAGAGAAAAAGAGAGAAGGGACAATGCTACTATCCTTTTACCACACTTGTGCTTCAAAGTAGCACCATGATCTTCATGATAGAGAGTCTCCTATGATATCACTTTCATATACTAGTGGGAATTTTTCATTATAGAACTTGGCTTGCATATTCCAGTGATGGGCTTCCTCAAAATGCCCTAGGTCTTCGTGAGCAAGCGAGTTGGATGCACACCCACTTAGTTTCTTTTGTTGAGCTTCCATATACTTATAGCTCTAGTACATCTGTTGCATGGCAATCCCTACTCGCTCACATTGATATCTATTGATGGGAATCTCCATAGCCCGTTGATACGCCTAGTTGATGTGAGACTATCTTCTCCCTTCTTGTATTCTCCACAACCACCATTCTATTCCACATATAGTGCTATGTCCATGGCTCACGCTCATGTATTGCATGAAGATTGAAAAAGTTTGAGAATGTCAAAAGTATGAAACAATTGCTTGGCTTGTCATCGGGGTTGTGCATGATTTAAATACTTTTTGTGGTGGAGATAGAGCATAGCCAGACTATACGATTTTGTAGGGATAACTTTCTTTGGCCATGTTATTTTGAAGAGACATAATTTCTTAGTTAGTATGCTTGAAGTATTATTATTTCTATGTCAATATTGAACTTTTGTCTTGAATCTTTCGGATCTGAATATTCATGCCACAATTAAGAAGAATTACATTGGAATTATGCCTAGTAGCATTCCACATCAAAAATTCTGTTTTTATCATTTACCTACTCGAGGACGAGCAGGAATTAAGCTTGGGGATGCTTGATACGTCTCCAACGTATCTATAATTTTTGATTGTTCCATGCTATATTATATTCTGTTTTGGACATTATTGGGCTTTATTATACACTTTTATATTATTTTTGGGACTAACCTACTAACTGGAGGCCCAGCCCAGAATTGTTGTTTTTTGCCTGTTTTAGGGTTTCAAAGAAAAGGGATATCAAACGGAGTCCAAACGGAATGAAACCTTCAGGAATGTGATTTTCGGAACGAACATGATCTAGAGGACTTGGACCCTACGTCAAGAAATCAACCAGGAGGCCACGAGGTAGGGGGGCGCGCCTATCCCCCCAGGCGCGCCCTCCACCCTCGTGGGCCCCTTGTTGATCCACCGACGTACTCCTTCCTCCTATATATACATACGTACCCCCAAACGATCAGAAACAGAGCCAAAACCCTAATTCCACCGCCGTAACTTTCTGTATCCATGAGATCCCATCTTAGGGCCTGTTCCGGAGCTCCGCCGGAGGGAGCATCGATCACGGAGGGCTTCTACATCAACACCATAGCCCTTCCGATGAAGTGTGAGTAGTTTACCTCAGACCTTCGGGTCCATAGTTATTAGCTAGATGGCTTCTTCTCTCTTTTTGGATCTCAATACAATGTTCTCCCCCCTCTCATGGAGATCTATTCGATATAATCTTCTTTTGCGGTGTGTTTGTTGAGACCGATGAATTGTGGGTTTATGATCAAGTTTATCTATGAACAATATTTGAATCTTCTCTGAATTCTTTTATGTATGATTGGTTATCTTTGCAAGTCTCTTCGAATTATCAGTTTGGTTTGGCCTACTAGATTGATCTTTCTTGCAATGGGAAAAGTGCTTAGCTTTGAGTTCAATCTTGCGGTGTCCTTTCCTAGTGACAGTAGGGGCAGCAAGGCACGTATTGTATTGTTGCCATCGAGGATAACAAGATGTTTTTTATCATATTGCATGAATTTATCCCTCTACATCATGTCATCTTGCTTAAAGCGTTACTCTGTTCTTATGAACTTAATACTCTAGATGCATGCTGGATAGCGGACGATGTGTGAAGTAATAGTAGTAGATGCAGGCAGGAGTCGGTCTACTTGTCTCGGACGTGATGCCTATATACATGATCATACCTAGATATTCTCATAACTATGCTCAATTCTGTCAATTGCTCAACAGTAATTTGTTTACCCGCCGTGAATACTTATGCTCTCAAGAGAAGCCACTAGTGAAACCTATGGCCCCCGGGTCTATCTTCCATCATATTAATCTTCCAACACTTAGTTATTTCCATTGCCTTTTATTTTACTTTGCATCTTTATCATAAAAATACCAAAAATATTATCTTATCATATCTATCAGATCTCACTCTCGTAAGTGACCGTGTAGGGATTGACAACCCCTTATCGCGTTGGTTGCGAGGATTTATTTGTTTTGTGTAGGTGCGAGGGACTCGCGCGTAGCCTCCTACTGGATTGATACCTTGGTTCTCAAAAACTGAGGGAAATACTTACGCCACTTTGCTGCATCACCCTTTCCTCTTCAAGAGAAAACCAACGCAGTGCTCAAGAGGTAGCAGGGGCTACTGAGGGAGTCCTGGACTAAGGGGTCCTCGGGCGTCCGGCCTGTTAGCTATGGGCGGACTGGTGGGCTGTGAAGATACGAAGACCGAAGACAGTGCCCGTGTCCGGATAAGACTCTTGGCGTGGAAGACAAGCTTGGCGACTAGATATGTAGATTCCTTTCTTTGTAACCGACCTTGTGTAACCCTAGATCCTCACGGTGTCTATATAAACCAGAGGACTCAGTCCGGAGGACAGACATTACCATAACCATACAAGTTAGGCCTCTAGGGTTTAGCTATTACGATATCGTGGTAGATCAACTCTTGTAATACTCATATTCATCAAGATCAATCAAGTAGGCCGTAGGGTATTACCTTCATAGAGAGGGCCCGAACCTGAGTAAAACATTGTGCCCCCTGTCTCCTGTTACCATTGACCTTAGACGCACAGTTCGAGACCCCCTATCCGAGATCCGCCGGTTTTGACACCGACAAGGGGCTCCCCCCACCTGAATATATTACTGAAACGTGTCACGGCAAGCTGTGTTACAGAATTACATGGGCACATTACAGCGTGCAAAGAGAAAAATCTGCCACGAGGAGGCATCTTCCTTGTCACATGACATAGAGAGCTTATGTGACCACAGGTCTACATCAGAGATGATGAGTCTAGAGAAGGTAGTCGAGCGCCTATCTATGGCCCTAAAGGCTTTTTCTCAATATAGATAGATAGGTCCTGAAGGACCTGGAAAGCTTCACTAGTATTCAGCGTTATAGTACATAGCTCATACAAGGACTCAAAGAAAATGAAAATAGCATCTAAGTCTCTAACTTTTACAAGAAGGACCCCAAACTGGAAAGTAGAATTGCAATCGGGTCCTGAACAACCTCCGCCCAGATGAAGCCTTCACAGTAGAGAGAAGGCGCTATGAACACTGAGCGGAAGATGAGACTACCTCCCTTATGTCAACATGTCCGGGAGGAAATAAATGGCCGCCCTTTGGCCCGAAGAGACGACGACACGATGGTGAAGACCGGCAGCCAGTAGGTGCCGTTGCTCCACGTAGAACTGCCGCCACTGATGATCCCCACTCCCATCTGCAAGAACCACATACAGATCCCCTTCCTTTCGAGCTCCCCGTCCACCTCCATGGTGGCCTCAAGATTTAGAAGAAGAGGATGGAGCCTTCTCCAAATCAGGGAACCAACGCGCTTATTTAGGGAGCTAGCTCCAGATCCGTCCCCTTCTCTTTGCCTCCACCATGGAGGAAGAGCAGAGGGCGACGTCGAAGACCACTAGTCGCTACACGGGAGCGACGGCGGGTTGCGCTCCAACGGCATCGCGCCAGACGACAACAAGTCAACCACACACCAAAGCCTAAAATTACTATTTACAGATTAGCACCAAGCTCCTCCCCCATCTCTTCTCCGGCCAGCCTCGCCGGCGGCGAAGATCCGCGATCAGGCCGGGCCAGATCTCACTAAGTCGACTCTCAAAATCTTGGGCGGCTGTAAGGGAGGAGAGGACCATCGCTATGTGCAGATAATGCTTATTTGGAAGCATGCTCAATAGGGGAAGAGGAGGTGGTAGCCCATGAATATCTAAGGGTGCATGAGTTATTTTTATCTGCACGTAAACGTGTACGGTTTTTTGGTTTTGACCTATCCCCGAGTTTCTTCATCATTTAAAAGAGAGTCTTAAATACCATGGTGCAGAGTGGGGTCTGCGAGATGAGATTCGACCCATCAATGGTCAACAACAGACCAAAGTAATGTAATAATCACGACTGACTAGTTTCGATCACTTAGACTAGCCACAGTGGGAGTAATTTCAGCAGTAACTTTAAGTCCAACTAAGCAAATTTGTCTATGTGGCAATGAGTTAATGAAGAGAGCGATAGTTCTAGTAACTTAGCTAGTTACTGTAATATCACATGTCCCAATGCAGTATGAGTCTATAACATAATAAATGGATTTTTGCATGACACCACACCTATGTTACTACCCACTATGAAGGTAGTAACATAATCTAGGGATGTGTATGTTACTAGTGTATGTTACTCTCCATTGTGGCTAGTCTTAATCTTTCTAAGGGGCAGCATTTAAAACAAGTTACTTACGTAAGTAGATAACGATGGACAACCATAAGAATATAGTTAAGTAGTAACAGAAACAAATAAATCTATAAATATTTCTTCATTAAATCATATTTGGACACTTGACTATACATTAGAAGCAACATGCATATCCCAACATAGTGCAAGGGCGATGTAAAGAATGATTGAAAAAAAACTTCACTTGGCCCTCGCGTCGCTCCCTCCCCAGGGGCGATACGGGCGGCGACCAAGCAGTCAAGGCCTCCGACCGCCCCACTCCATCCACTCCCTCGCCGTCGCCGGCGCCTCTCGGGGGCAAAGCTCGTGCGGAGCAGGCGGCGGCGGGGCTAGTTTCCGCGATGGGCGACGCCTCGCGAGCGGGGATCTCTGGGCGGCGCGGCGGTGGGCGGCGGGTGGCGTAGCGGCGGGCGGAAGACGATGGATGGCGGCGCGTCTGGGACTCCGGCGGGCAGCAACTTCGCTGGCCATAGGCGCTGGTGGCGGTTGTAAGGCGGCGGCTGCTGCTCGCTTTTGGGGAACGGATCCGCCCGGATCTGGCTTCCCTGCAGCGGTTGCGCCTTGCTCGTCGGCGTTGGATCGCTGGGGCGGCGGCCCCAGGACGTGGTGGTGTCGTCGTGTCCGGCGGCAGCCTGCGAGGCGGTGGATTCGGGGCCCTTGCGCCCGGATCTGGTGGTGAGGCGGGCCGTCGGCCTATGGCGGCGGTCCGGCAGAAGCGTGCCTGCTCCGGTCCACCGGGGTGGCGGGGAGGTGCGTGGGGTCAGGGCAGCGGTGGTGCGGCCCTGCGTGCTGGGCGGCCGCGGTCTCGTCGGCGCCGTTGTGGAGGGAGGTGGGCTGCAGTGGTTTCTGCAGCCGGTGGTGGTTGGCGGCGACGTGCTGCCTTGTCTGCTTGGTCATGTGGCTGGGCGAGGACGGTCGGCATGATGCCGGAGACGGTTTGCTGGGTAGGCTGCGGTGAGGATGGATTTGGTAAGCTTCGAGCGAAAGCCTAGCTCGACCTCGGTCGTTGCCGGCGTTGACGGCGTCCTCGGACGTCGTTCCCTCCTTGGAGGCGTCGTCGTGGAGCCCCTTCACCACCATTGTCGCCTCGGTCTCGAGCTCTCCGGGTGAAAACCCAAGTTTCGACCTTGATTGGAACGTGCGTCGGCGGCATTCTTGTCGCTTCCCTCTTGGGGGCGACGCCTTGGAGGTCTGGTCCTCGTCAGCTCGCGGTGGCTCGGGTGGCTTTGTGGGTTCTTCGTCGGCCAGGCGTGTGCGCGGCCTCGGGGCCGGTGAGGAAGTCGGAGCGGCGGCTCCGAAGAAAATTGTCGTGGAGTGTCTGAACTGGTCGCGTGGGCGGCAGCGTCATCAGCTCAGGTGAAGCGTGGCCTCAGGGCCGGCGGGGAAGTCGGAGCGGCGGCTCCGGAGAGCACCCCTGTGCTGTGGAGTGTCGGTTCTAGTCGTGTGGACGGCGGAGTCGTCGACTCGTGTGGAGTGCGGCCTCGGGGCCGACGTGTGTGAGTTTTTTTTTGTGGTTTGTAAGCCGGAGTGGCAGCTCCAGGTCGTGTGGTGGAGTGGCAACTCTGGTTGTTTGGGCAACAGGGGAGTCGGCTCGCTAGGGACGCAGCCTCGGGGCTGGTGTGTGTCGATGTATCGGTTTTTGGTCAATTTTCCTTATAAATTGATCAATTCTCTTCTTCCTAATGCAAAGGCAGAGCTTCTGCTGTTTTCTCGAAAAAAAGGATGATTGAATATTTATTTCTTCGTTGGTCCAAATCGCCTGTTTTTGTGGCGTTGGTTATTGAGGACCAAACTACTTACTAGCACCTCCACCTCATTAGCTGGACTAGCGACAGCTTCCGCACCTTCATCTGCTCCTCCAAATCATTCTACTCAACTACGTACCTATACTTCCAATATGTCCGTCCATGTCTCCTTCTATTAATATACAATTAAAAACTCACCATAAAATTTCATGTTAATCGTAGGAATAAGAATTATTTGAGTCATCGGTCCAAGTTAGAATAACATACTTGAACTTTAGGGGAATTGGCTCAACCCACATAGCAAAAAGAATGAAAGAAAAACATTATCCAATGTTTCTTTATGAAAAGACACATCCCCATAAATGTCTATAACTCCATAAACTAATTGCTTCTTTTGGCCATGTCATCCATTTAGTATATATTCTCCCATGTGTGTGCCCCAACCCTAGGTCTTGAAAGCAAGAAGAAAATGAACACAACTTTTAAGTTGTTGTCATCTTGTTTGTAGCATGTGTACTCTACGCTTTTAGTGAATTCAAGATTCGCATTGAGTATAAAACCATATTATGAAGAGTGGCACAAGCAAAGTACTTTGGTCTGAACTCCATAGACAAATCCTAAGCCAAAAGCCTCAGAAATCCACTCCATAGCCATTTTTTGCATGAGTTTCTCTAAGCCCAAGTAATTTCAATGATCATCCTCTGGTACTAATGAGCCACATGGTTATTCATACTCAGAGAACAAAGCCAGTTTCAACAATTCGGAGCCCTTTTTTTTGTTCCGATACTACCGAGCCATTTCATTTTGAAACATACTTAGATAACTAGGTATTTCATTGATTCAGAAGTGTTGCTAGAAGTTCGCTCACTAATCCGAGGCCATCTTCAGGATAAAGTTCTAGGTGAAGTCACTCGGAACTGCCATTGTCCCCGAACTTCCTTTTTGTGGGAAACGAAAAAATTGTGTTTTCGTTGCAGATGGCAACGACAGGTGAAATTCGTCCTTGTGGGCCACCCATTTCGTTCCTGGCGGCACCCACAGGGTGACAGAAGTGAAATTTCTGGGATCATGATGATAGTTTTGTGATTTAGTAAAAAAGAATATTTTCACCTAAAAAATAAAAAAATATAGGGAAAAAAGACGAAACAGTTTTGGAACTGCAAGGCCCATCGAATTCTTAGGGTGCAGAGAGGCCACAAGTTTCTAGAAAGAAAAGGCAGAGAGGCCACAAGAAAATGGAAGCAGCAGCAGCACGAGCGCGAGCACCAATGGCGTCGATCTCGAGCTTGGATTTGGGAAAGATCGTGCCCGGCGCCGGCTTCCTCCTCCACCGCCACGCCGCCGTTCCCAGCGCCCCTGTTCTCCGCGGGAGGAGCGCGAGCGGGCGGTGCGGCCTCGCTGTCTCGGTCTCGTCCTCCAATGGTAGGTCTGCTCCGTGCAATTGTTTGTGATGTTGGAGCTGAGTTCAGTCATAGTAATGAGGTGCGAGGATTCGAATATTAGTATTACTGCTCTTACCGATTTCATGGTCCATTCTGAAGCCATAGCGATTCAGTTGACTCCGGTAATAATTTAATTCCAACTTCTTCGCTACTAATCCTGAGCAGGTAAAATTAGAGATCCATTTGGAGGGAGATCGCATGTAAATGGCGTCCAGTTGGGCGTTGTTGAGATTAATCATGGTGTTGAATATTCAGTTACAAACTTGTAATTTCAGGTGCCTATTTCTGATGTTTAAGTTCAGACTCTGCGCTTGAACATATACTGAAGTAACAATGGCTCATATTTAACGGTGTAGGTTCAGCTGGGCTCTCCCCACTGAGTGACTCGGAGAAGAAATGCCCTGTGGTGATGGAGATCCCGCTGGAAGATATCCGGAGGCCGCTATTTCAAACGCGTGCTAATGATCCCGATAAGGTGCAGGAGCTCATCGACAGCATCCGTGTCATCGGCCTCCAAGTACCCGTGGGCATCTTTTCCTTTAACATTAATTTTACCAAAATTATTTTCTTTTAGCTCATATAAGATAAATTATATTAGAACTTGAATTTTCTTGTGTGGAATGGAGTACATACAAATAAAGTTATAGAGTAGCTAATACATGGCCGACCAGCTACTGAATTCAGTGATCTCCACACAGTTGTCTGAGGACGTTTGTGCTATGGTTGATTGAGATTCACTTGATTGAGTATGCGTGTCAATATTCAAGTTGGGTTGTTTACATGCATGTTCTGCGTACAACATCACAAAGTACAGATGCATTTTTTGCCCACGAGATCTGGCACTATTATGTCTAGAATAAGATTTCCCAAGCTCATTTTGACATGTGAAGTCTATTCACCTGCGCTCCTCTGAATCAGTCTTAGTTGAAAGGAAGTGTGCCCCTTATGCCCGGATCAGCGGCTTTATTATTTCAACAGAGGCTCTATTATGTCTAAGATTGGATCTAATCTAGGTCTAAACTAGGGCTTTACTTTTGTTATCTTGGCCGTCGAAGTAGAAGGTGCCCCCTTCTGGTTCGGGCACACGGGTATTTATACCCGGTCTTGAGTCGGTTGGACGCCTTCCTTTCCTGGTCTCCTAGTTGCGAACGCCTTGAGCCTCCCAATCTTGATCTCTGAATGGTCGACGTCTCGGCCTCTTTCCAGTGTGACTGGTGAACTTCCTTTTGCCTGAGGCCTTGATTATAGATGTTCTCTTTAGCATACAAGTTTCGCCCTTTTAGAGGTAACATTAAGGGTTTGAGCGACTCTGAACAGGGCCTGGCATGATGCGGTATGGGTAATTTCAACTTCCCGCCGACATAGACCAGGGCCGGTGAGTTGAGATTCCACCCATTAACGACCAACATCACAATGATGAGACCAAAGCAATGAGTAGCTCCCATCACTCAACGTCTCTAGGAGGCACTTTTTGAAAGAAATAACTGAAATTAGTAGATAACGGTAGACAACAATAAGTCTATAGTTCAGTAAGAAAAAAAACTAAACCTGTAAATCTGTATCTATTAATTCATATCGGAACACTTGCTAAAGCACTATACATGGCAGAAGCAACATGCACACATTAAAACAGTGCAAAGACAAAAAAACTAATTGGGGAAAACGACAAGGACGTAACAAATAATTGAGTGTCTTTCTTCCTTGGCCTGAAGCACCCATTTTTGTGGAATTGCTAATTGATGACCGAATCGCTTCTATAGCACCTCCACCTCATTATCTTGGACTAGCGGCATCTCCCACTTCGCCATCTCAGCCTCCTACTCATTCTTCTCAACTGTCCGTACTTCCAATATGTCATTCCATGTCTCCATCAATTACTATACTGATTACAAGACTCCCCATAAATCCTCATGTTAATGGGAGAAAATACGAGAGATTTGAGCCAATGGTCCAATCTACAATGCTGCAAATGAACCTCAAGGGGACTGGATCAACTCATGTAGCCAAAAGAAGGAAAGAAAAACACTCTCCAATGTTTCTTTATGAAATGACCCATTCTGAGAAATGTTCATCTACTAATTTCTTCTTTTGGCCACCCCTGCCATTTCATATATAATCTTCCAAGCCTACGTCCCAACCTAGGTCTTTAGAGCAAGAAGAACGTAACATGAAAATACCTCAATAAATGCCAATCGTGCCCCTGATCTCTTCATTCTCCATTCTCAGAGACACAAATTTAATATTATGGAGAGTGTTGGGATTTAAAATGATGGTGAGGGTAAGATTTTTATAACTGATTGGTTTCTTTGTTTGACCCCCTAGTGATAAACTGTGAACTACAGTAACGGTGAAATATGAAATCCTTAATTTTAATTTATATCAAATATACAAGTCTATCATCATATTTATATATAGGCATTACATTGCCGCAATGCAGTAACACCACACAATATTTAATCTCTAGGGGCTCTTGGATGGAAAACAGGAAGAGCCAATATGCATGCTTTAGATAAACTAGTGTTAGTATAGTATAGGATCTGACTATCAAGTAGAACGTCTGATTTTCAAGTAATTCGGCAACTGAATCTTATTTGATGTAGTCAACGAATAGTTAACCTTTTGCTAAGATTCCTGTTCTTTTTCATGGGGTGATTGCAATCTCGTAATGGCAAATTATGATACAACAGTCAGGGCCACGTATTGAGACAACATGTACGCTTTCGTATGGTAATACAACAAATATATATAGTCTTACAAAACAAGGGAGATGACAAAAACTTATTTTTAGCATGACAAAAACTATTAAGATGATGAGACTATCAAAGGTGAAATATTATATATATATATATATATATATATATATATATATATATATATATATATATATAGAAACAGAACTATTTATTCACTTGTTAAACACACATGCCGGCTATAATGTCTTGTTGCCATCTTTAGGAGGACAATCCGTTTATTCATGAGACACATGCCTAGCTAGCATTCCAAACATGGCCCAAGCCTAAGATCTACTACATCTTGTTCATACATTGCCAAGATAAAAATAAGCTGACCCTTGTTGGCCATCAGGCACATAGTTTCCTACCCCGCCCATTACAGCTTCAGTAGAACCCATCATCTGCTGCTCACAGCACATTGGCTGCTGGCCCACTTGTTGATTATATATGGAAGGGGAGCACTGAGCTAGGTTGTTCATGACTGCGAACGAGCTCGTCGGAGCCTGCAACCTAAAGCTTGGGTCATTGTTGAGGCTGGTGAAACAAAGGGTTTGCCGAGGGGCAGAACTATTATTTGCTGCCAATAGCTCGTTGTCATGGAGCCTGACATCATTGATGCTGTAACGCTTTGTCCCTGACAATGCCTTTTTCTCTATTCTCTTGAAAAACTTTTGTGCATGGCTTGAAACTTGGACAGGGGTCTTAGTGGTGACGAAGTGCTTGGATATGTTTTTCCAGTCGCCACGACCATAGACTTCCAGCCCATAAAGAAATGACCTGTGGACATAATGTTCACAAGAATTGTTAGGTTAAATTGTTTACTGAAAGATGAATTGTGCAGTTGTTTTATTGAAGCACCTAGTATAAATTGAAGCAAAGTACCTATTTGACAGGTTCGAATGACTACAGCAACACATGCTTATTTTTGTTGATTTACGGGTACGGGATAGATCGCAAGTATATCAGAAATTCATAAGTGAACGAACATTTTGTAACATATTGATCACCGAAAGATATTACAATTTCAAAATTATCATACCTCTATTTTTCTATAATGAAACGGCAATCATCAAAGTTTATTGATCTGTTTGATTGGGACAAGACGTACCATATTGCAATTTAATGGCCTATTTAACTGCCTTTCTATTTTTTAATCAAGGTCCAATCACATCAAAAATTTAAGGCAGAAAGAAATTTCATCAATATCTAATTTGCAGGGATTAGTATTTATCAAAAATGTAAACTGTAAACGTCCATGTATACATTTAGTAAAGTGCAATATCATTGCAAATTTAACATACTTGCCTCATAAAATTAATTTCAGACATGCTTAATTATCATATGTTGATTTTAAATAAAGGACAACTAAAACTAATGACGACGAAGAGTATAGGCATTGACTAACTTGTGTTCCTCTTTGGTCCAAAACTTTCGTTGATGTGGGGCAACAACTCGTCGATCATTGGAACTATTGTTCTCCAAGACCACCATTTTGTTCTTGTCTACCATCACCGGAGCCTCCTCCGTCTTCCTGATTCTTGTATCCTCCAGTATACAATGAAATGAAAATCCACTAACATCCATGGTCATCTCCCCATCCTCTTGTACCTCAATGTTTTCATTAACAAGGCCGCCCATGCTGTAAATGGAAATTGACAGTGTCCGTGTGTACATTTAGTAAAGTACAATATCATCACAAACATAAGCTGCTGTTATCACATAATAAATTTGCACAACATTTTTAATTAGTATATGTTCGCTGAAAACAAACAACAATTAAAAATACATGACAAAGAAGAGTATACAACCATGGACGAACCTGTGTTCCTCATCGGTCAAAAAACCCCATTGATGTGGGGCAACAATTGGTTGATCTATGGAAATATTGTTCTCCAACACCTCCATCTTGTTGTTGTCTGCCATCAGCGGTGCCTCACCCATCACCGTGATCCTCGTATCGTCCATTGCACAACCAAAGGACAATCCGTTATTGTCCATGATTGTTGTCTCCTCCTCTCGTACCCCAAAGTTTTCATTTGCATGGTCACCCATGGGGTAGACACTGTGTGTGCTGCTACCACCATTCTCCTCCTTCGGTAGCTCATAGTTACCGTTGACAGGGTCACAAAAGGTGAAAATGTTTTGTGGGCTACCACCAGTAACATGGGTCCCCTCCCTCCGCTGGATCATATGCATGTCCATGGCGAGATCAACATAAAGATCTATTACCTGTTTCATGGTCTTTGAAGGGAAGAATGCATGGAGAGAATTCACGATGTAGTTGTGCTTCTTGTTATTGTCATCGTCGTCATACATGATTTTGTTGGTGTTGAGCCTAGCAATGAGTGAGCATGCCTCCTCTACATCGGATGAGGTCCACCCCTGGTTGGCTATTGGATCCATGAGAGAGTGGGTAGTTGAACGCTATAGAATTATGAGGAGTATGAACTATGAAGATGGGTTATAGCTTGGGGATGGAGAGACTCTGAGAGTAAGATAGTGTATTTATAGCCATCTTGTGTGCAGTCCTACTTTTGCTAATTAATTTGGCACATTGATAGTTTGTCGGTCCATACAAAAGTAGATTGAACTATAGTCAAGATAAATCGTTTGACCCTTTGAGGAACATGCCAAACTATTCTAAGTTGACCTCGTCATTGTGTCTTTCTTTGAAAAAGATATTTTTTTTATTTTGCCAATGCAAGAAGATTGCTAGAAACAACACATGCAGGCCTATTGAGTATTGATCAATTTCGGTCTAGATAGATAGAACATGCATCTTGTGCGCATGCATGACATGTGCTCTCATCTAGAGTGCAAGACTCAAACCATGGTGTCCGCCGCTCTCAAATATGCATGGCACACAGGATATATCCATTCGGTTTTGGTTGCTAGTGACCCATGCATCAGTGGAGTTTTATTGCATACATATGTGCAAATAATAGATTAATATCTCCCCACGATAACTAGGCTGCATATAGGATCCACACATTACCAGCAAATGTAAGCATATCTTTTCTCTTAATTTTGGTGACCATTCTTCCCACATCGAGAGCACGAAATTCCATCTATAGGCAGATTTCTTGGCTTAGGTCATTTAATGGCACTTCATGGTAAAAAAGATTTAATACATGGGCCAATCAATTGTGTACGTATCTAGATATCTTTTTTATGTAGAGATACAAATTAATGACCCATGAGGTCAATAAATTTGACACACTTATCTTACATCTCTCTCCCTCTCTCTCTCTCTCTCATGTTCAAAATAATTTCAAGATTTCTACATGATATACACAACACATAGAGGTTGCAAAATGAACATAGCTTTTTTAAGTGCATGATGCATCTTCTGGCTATCATATGGGACTATGTGCATACTCATGCACTCATATGCCAATGTTTCAGCCATGTCCATAAATGCTTTTTTTGCTTTGCAGTTTTAAACTAAGTTTTAATATTGTGTACAAGTTAATAAAGTGGATTGAAGAAATGCTTGTTTTACATCAATGATAACCGGCTTCACAACTGTATTTTTTTTCTAGTGAAGGAAAAAAATCATAACGTAGGAGTATTAACTTTCAGCCGATTGTTTGGCCAGATTGCTAATTGATAAATCATAGGAGATTAAATTCTAAGATAGCATTGTATGTTTAGTTTATAATATGGAAAATTTTGCCTAATTAATATGCTTCATACCAACACCAAGTCTACATCGGTGGAGCCAGATAGTCATGATAACTACAGTCGGGAAGTCGCTTGACGTTGCTAGAGATACTGGTGACGACAATCTGAAGCACATACCTTCAACATGGAGAACAAAGGTGAAGGCGGGGCGAGGAGACCCAACCCACAATGTCGATGATATATGCTCCCTACCAGGACTTATTGACGAGAGTACGAGCGCCGCAGTGGATCAAGGTGGAAGCATTGTGGTTGACGACTCTCCCTCCCCCCTACACCGTTATGGTAGATATAAATTGTTTTTATCCAGATTCAACTATTTTGCTCAATGGATTATATCTTCAACATACATTTCCAACATAATAAAACTTCTAATTTCCTTATATTGAGCTGAAAGGGGGAAATAAATGGATTTCTAGTCAAATGCAACAATTTGCAGAATTAGTTCGGGCTGCTTTGTAACCAGATGGTGTTTTTGCAACAATCAAGGGTGTTGGTTCACTTTTTGCCTTGCTTTTCAAAAACATATACAATCAAAACGATTACTGGTTTTACGTCAAGCAATGCATATATTCGTTTTCTTCATTTTCCATTTTTTACGTATATTTTACAATTTTTATTTTAGTTTACCATCTTCACTTCCTTTTTATTGTTGATTCCCTTTCTTCTTAGGTTTTTTTATCATTTATTGTGTACCCTACATATTGCACTCCCTTTATGTTTTCTTCTTTATTGTATCTTTTCCACTGGTTGATTTGTTCATTATGTTTGTTATACATTCCTAAGGTAGTCCACAAACCTTTTATTATTGCTTCTAGTTTGTTGTCGATCAACCACATCAATTTTGTTAAGACGGTGTGTGTGAAGTTATTTAATTAGTATTCAACATAGAAATTTGAAAAGTGAAATATTTTAATCTCATAGAGAATACTTTTTCACAAGGATGGAGAATTTAATTTTGTTGGATAAATGAACCCCTCTGATCATGAAACATTTATTTGTCATATATTACTATTTTTATAAAATAGGGGAACAAAATGCATTTCCACCTCACTCTATCGTCTCACACCTTCCTCCAATGAAAGGTCGCTAGGATTTTTGCGTAAGTGTCGCTGCCAGGTTCACTTGACTCTAGGGGCCTTTCAGTGCCAGCGAGGTGGGGGAACCCTGGTTTTGTTTGGCTATGTTTGGGTCACTCAAGATCTAGGTATGGCTCAATCTAGGTGTCTAGTCGTCAATGGCAAAAAACATTAGTCTGGAATGTAAAATTATGGTGCATTGATGGTAAAATAGAGGGGGGGGGGGTGGAGTGAAGAATAACTATTCCACACTCAGGGTGACGAATAGTCAATTCCAGTGATACTATTCATCACCCAAGGTACAAAATAAGTTATTATTCACCCAAGGTAATCTTACGATTATTTTATAATTAAATTACGTTTAGAATTTTAATAGTTACATTCATATTGATTCACTACGTAAAATTTGACATAAGAAAATAAAAATACAGGTCATAAGACAAAAAATTTGTAGTTTATGTGTATTTTAGACTATGTTTTTACGTTTGCAATTTTACATAACATAAAATATTTTTTACGATGATTATATATTTTCTTACGGTCCCTTTTTGCGTCGGAAATAAGACAAAACTTATGGAATGTAAAATTACGTTGCATTGATGGTAAAATAGAGGGGGGTGAAGAATAACTATTCCTCACCCAGGATGACGAATAGCGCGACCCTATTCAACACCCAGGGTGTAGAATAAATTATTCTTCATCCGAGGTAATCTTACGATCGCTTCCTAAATAAATTACGTTTATAATATAAATAGTTACATGCATATTGATTAAATATCTAAAATTTGGTATAAAAAATAGGTTATAAGACCAGAAAAGTCACATTTTATGTACGTTTTACACTATGTTCTTACATTCGTAATTTTATGTAACATAAAATATTTTTTACGCAAGTATATATTTTCTTACGTTCTCTCTTTATGTATGAAATAAGACAAAATTTACGAAACGTGAAAATACGTTGCATTGATGTCAAATTAGAGAGGAGGTGAAGAATAACTATTCCTCACCCAGGGTGACGAATAGCGCGACCCTATATATATATATATATATATATATATATATATATATATATAAACATCATTATGATCACGGGATTAGAATATTATTCTGATCACAACTTGAACTTCCTGAGTTACACAATATGAACTTCTCCCTGTACGAACCCGACCTTCGGGCTATCTTCGCAACCGTGTCTTCCCGCACGAATTATTCTGGTCGGTCATGTTCTATATGATGTAAGTGTAATCTAGAAACGGTTTTAAGAAACTAAATGCCATTTTAAATAGGAATCTCCCTCATTGGCGGATTTTTCTCTCGGGTCATGA
This sequence comes from Triticum urartu, assembly GCF_003073215.2. Classification (NCBI taxonomy): domain Eukaryota; kingdom Viridiplantae; phylum Streptophyta; class Magnoliopsida; order Poales; family Poaceae; genus Triticum; species Triticum urartu. The sequence continues at coordinate 631,886,533 of NC_053023.1, forward strand.
TGAACTTGCGTCTTTTGCAATTTTATTGTCTGAGTTTTTTGACCGAAACTTCCCTCGGGGCTAGGTTGAACTTCCGCCAACATTGTTCAAATGAAGCTTGCGATATACCATTGGAAAGCAATGGACACGAGTATCATGACCCAAGTTAATTTTTTGACAAAATGCAAGCAGTTTAAGAGCATTTTTAAAAATCATTTTTTCTTCATACGAAAAACGTGAATCGTATTTTCGATCGCATTTTTAAACCGTTTAGCGGAATGAGGCAAATAATATGGCGTTGGAAAGCTGCTGCAAAACCGCTCCTTCCACATGTTGAAAGTTTCTCTAATTCCCACTGGTTAAAGAGTAATTTGGAAAATCCTAAAATTTCGCAAACCGAATAGCCGATTTCATATTTTGGATGTCGTTTCTAAACGGCTAATCCAATTGAGGCAAATGATATGGTGTTGGAAAGCTTATGAAAATGCACTACCTTTTCATGTTGAAAGGTTTTTCTAATTTTGAACGGTTTAAAATTAATTTAGAAAAGGTACAAGTTTCATTGAGTTCGTATTTTCGAGCTAATATTTTAACCGTACATCCGAATATAGCAAATGATATGGCATTGGAAAGCTTGAAAAAATGCGAAACTTTTTGGTATATATTGTTTCTCCCAGTTCTTTACGGTTTTAATTCAATTTTAAAAATGACTAAAAATGCATTTTCGCCGTAATTTCTGCAAACTTTATCAGAATTGGGCAAATAATATATCGTTGAAAAGCTATGGAAAATATGCAACTTTTTCATGTTGATGGTTTTATCTGATTCCTAGCTATTTTAAGTAATTTTAAAACGGCGAGATCATTTGTTCTGCCTTTATCGCGAAACATATTCTTCGAAAATGCACCGCGTGAAGAACTTGAACTTCTTGGCATGTGTACTTGAACTTCGCTCTGTTTTCACGTGCTTTTTTTGCTCGTGCCTCTCCATCCACTCACCGAAATTGACCAAGTGATATACCGATGGAAAACTGCTGTAAACACGCAATTTTCCCGTGTTGATCATTTTTTCATACTCGCGTGGGTTTTAACAATTTTTCATCTAAAATTCATTCAGTACAGTAGCTGAACTTCCTGCTGTTTTCACGTTGAACTTCTATGACGTATTTTCGTTTGTAATTTTCTCATCCATTCGTTAGTGTTACACAAATGATATTCCTTTTGTACAAACCTCTCTCATAATAATTTTTTTAATTTTCTCCGACCGAGGACTTGAACTTATAACAATAAAAATTTCAGTCTTTGCTTTTTTATTCCTTTTAACACAAAATGCACACAATATAGTACATGAAATTCTGGGAGTTATCAATCTGAACTTCTCGGTTACGTGAAAATATCTGAGTTTTTTATGAATATTAATCTGAATTTCTTAATCCTTTTTATGAATTTTGAAGCGCTCTATATTTAAAAGTTGAACTTCTTGTTATTTTATTTTTGACCTTCTTGTTTCCATTCTTTAATAACGAGGAAAATTTGAATTTTTTATAATCATCGAACTTCTCCATCTTTTTAATATGGACTTCTTTGTTTTATTTATTAATATTTTTTTATGAAATTTTGAAGCGCTCTATTTTTAAAAGTTGAACTTCTTGTTATTTAATTTTTGAACTTCTTGTTTTCATTCTTTAATAACAAGGAAAATCTAAGTTTTTATTTAATTATCAAACTTCTCCATCTTTTTAATTTGGACTTCTGGTTTTATTTCTTTTAGTAACGGAAAAAAAATTCTACTTTTTGATAGACGTCGAGCCACTCCGTTTTTATATTTGAACTTCTAGGTTTATTTTAACAGAGAAAATCTTTTTGAGATGTTTTTTAATGACCTTATTTGGGTTTGTAGCAAGCATTGAACTTCTTCGTCTTTTTAATTTGAACCTATAAGATTTTTCTAGAAACGGGGAAAACTTTTTTTACAATTTTTGAAATGATCATTTTTTAATTTGAACTTCAGTGTAATAGTATTACACAAAGAACAACTCAAAAAAGCTCCAACTTTTCCATGGCACTAGCACACGAGCAAACATTTGTTTTTGGCCTGCCACTAGTTTTTCATTTGTCTTGCCATGAACATTTTGTTCGACCTGCACATCGCGCAATCCAGGAGGAGCTATACAACAATGTTGTGTCGGCACGGCACGGAAGCGCACACAGGGGACTTCATGATGCATCTTTTATGCATGTTGGGCAGCGGCGCTCCGACCTGTTGATTTCGAACTGAACTTCTGAATTTATTCCCTAGTAATGGGAAAAATAGGGGTTTTTGTAATAAATATCGAACTCCTCTGTTTGTTGAAAATGAACTTCTTGGTTTATTATTTAGTATCGAGGAAAATCTGGGTTTTCCATATACATTTAACTATTCTATTTTTTAAAATTGAACTTCTTGGTGTCATTCATTTGTAACGGGGAAAAAATATCCTAATTTGGTATTAAACATTATACAACTTGTTGGTTATCTCGAACTGAACTTCTTGGTTTATTCGCTACTAATGGGAAAAATTGAGTTTTTGTAATTAATATCAAATTGCTTCTTTTTTTAAATTAAACTTCTTGGTTTATAATTTACTAATGTGGAAAATTTGGGTTTTTCATATACATTGAACTATTCTATTTTTTTTTTTAAATTGAACTTCTTGTTTTTTCAATTTGGACCTGTTGGTGTTATTTATTTGTAACGGAAAGTGATGAATTTTTTTTATGAATTTTTAACTACTCTATTTTTCAAATTTGAACTTCTTGTCTTTTTAGCTTCCTTTTTTTCATTCTTTAATAATTAGGAAAATCTGGATTTTGTATAAACATCGATTTGTTATTTTTAAATTTGAACTTCTTATTTTTATTTCTTCGCTAACAAAAAATATCATGGTTTTTAATAAACATCAAGCCGCTCTATTTTTTAGATTTGAACTTCTAGGTTTTTTTAACGTAGCAAATCCCTATTTTTATAAATTTGTGTTGAGATGCTTTTTTTAGTTTGACCTTCTTGGGTTCGTAATAAACATTGGACTTCTTCGTCTTTTAAATTCGAATCTCTAGGTTTTCCTAGAAACAAGGAATTCCAAGTTTTTTTTAATTTTTGAAATGATCATTTTTTTAAAGTTGAACTTCTAGGTTTTTTAGAAATGGGGAAAAACATTTTGTATAAAACAATTTGACTTTCTCTTAGTTTGGCCTTCCTGGGATTTTTCTAGAAACATGAAAATTATGTTTTGTTACAAATTTTAAATTGTATTTTTTTTGTTTTTAAAATTTTATATTCTTGGGGTTCTATTTGAAAAAGGGGAAATCCATGGAAATGTTGTTTTTTGTACAACACATGTGTGTCTTTTTAGTTGTCTCAATTTTAACGAACTCTCCAATTTATCCAATTTGAACCTCCAAAGTTAACATTTTCTTGGTGAGGCATGTTTTCTTCTTGGTATATAAACATCAAATTGCTCTGTTATTTTCATTTGAACTTCTTCATTATTCTTATAGTCACGGAAAAAATAAATTAGTGTTTTGTAAAAGTTGAACAATCCAAACTTTTAAAAAAAATACAACAATTAGCGACCCTTCAAACATTGAGAAAAATCATAGCAATCAACACCAGTACCCAAAGATGCAAATTCGTCCCCACACATGCACACAAATTCATCCGTCTACTACTATCTCGGCGACTCTATGTGAAGTCCCACCATTTAGAAATGTATGAGCTCACCAACAAGAGTCTGATTAATAGAAATGATTCACTATAATGTAGAGCTAGAGAAAATACAAATGAAAACAAAAAAAAGTGAATATATTCGCTTTTACATCTCTGGATTTTACATGACATTTGTTGTAATAGTATACTGTACGTGCACATTTTTGCGGTCTAGTTTTGGCCGAATGGGAAATTCAGAGAAATATGTTGTTGTCGTTCTTCTTCTCAAAGAATTTGAAGAATTAAAACTCTACGGCGTTGATGCATTTTGGAGATAAACTTGGAAGAAAACCAACTTGTTAAACTGAAACCAATGACCAAAATACCAGTTGTTTTAAATCCTGTAGGTACAGCTGAAGTTCAGACATCACAAATCAAGAGCATGCAGATTTGGGGGCACTGTTTGGTGTGGATCAGAATCAATTTTCTCACCACCAGGCAAGTAGCAGTATTAGTTCAGAGTAGGTGGTAACTATTATTAGTCAACTCCGCCGTCGCAAATCTCTTATTCTGCATGGAGCCGGCCTTCTAACGTAGGAATACAGCGACTTTTAGTTCATGTATGAGATCTAGTTCGCACAGACTATCAGAGGGCTCCCCTTTTAAACAGCCTAAATATATTCTCGCTAAGCAGTATGGGACAAAACAAATTGGTATGCAACGGCTCTGACGAAGTAAAATTTTTTATCTCTGAATGCCGATAACAAGCAGTGCCGTGGATCGGACTGGCAACCTCTGCGCAAACTTATTAATCTATTTGCTACCACGCTGTACGCTGGTGCAAAACCTGACGGGAGGCGATTTTCAGAACGCCTTTGATTGAGCATAATCGGAGGCACTCGCTGTGATTGCCTTGGAAATAGGGACATTTGATGGCATTTTTCAAGAATGCCTCTATGGAAGACAATCTAAGGCATTTTTTAAAAAGCCTTGTAGAAAATGCCTTTAATACTTAACCGTGTTGTAGTGTCTTGTCAGGAACCTGACCTTGGGCAACGCCAGTGACTTTAGTCCCACCTCGGATATGGGAGGAGGCTAGGAGCTCCTTATAAGGGAGAGTGCCACACTCCCTTCAGGCCGGTCTTTTGGGATGTTGTGGGCTTTCTGCTTATAGTGGAGTGTCCGATGCGCACTGGAAACGTCCGAGCATATGCCGATGGACCGGGAGCTGGGCCTGGGTTGCTAACAAGTGGTATCAGAGCTGGGCCCCACGCCACCTTAAGGGGGGCTTCCCTAGGGGGGTGGGGTGTCAGGAACCTGACCTTGGGCAACGCCAGTGACTTTAGTCCCACCTCGGATATGGGCGGAGGCTAGGAGCTCCTTATAAGGGAGAGTGCCACACTTCCTTCAGGCCGGTCTTTTGGGATGTTGTGGGCTTTCCGCTTATAGTGGAGTGTCCGATGCACACCGGAAACGTCCGAGCATATGCCGATGGACCGGGAGCTGGGCCTGGGTTGCTAACAAGTCCAGTACCTACTACTACTGCTCCTCGTTGGATTGGGCACAGCTGACCTGACGACCAACAACAGCAGCAGCGCAGGCAGGTCTAATTTGCCAGAAACAACCAGTGTCGTATGCTGACCATAGGAGGACAATGTCAGCGACAAGGTGCAGAGTACACAGGAGGAGGCGCCAAGTTCAATCGCGCGGCCCACGCGCAAGCCTCGTCTTCCATCTCGGCTTACTGGGCTTGAATGGGCCTTAGGCCATGTACGTATATAACCAGCTATCACCACTGTAATCGGGACGACAAGGAAAACGGCTGGAGACAGTTGGCAGAGAGAGAATAACTCATGTTATCTTCCTCCTCGCTCCTCCTCTCGTTGTAATTCAAACTTCATCCATGGAAATATAGATCGAGACCTCACAATCTGGCATCAGAGCTGTTTGATCCGGCAGCCGTTCCGGTCCACCATCGCCACACCCGCCTCGCCGACAAGCTCCAGGCCGCAGCCATGGATCGAATTTCGCCGGAGACCAAGGCCATCTACGATCTGCTCCGGGCGGATTTCGACAAGGCCAACAGCGACCACGCCCACTTGACGGCGCAAGCGATCGCCCAAATCGATGGCAAGCTCGATTGACTCTCGGGCCACATCGACGAGGTCAAGCTATCTATCGGGGTCGACATCGACGAGCTGCGTCAGGGGTTCGACCGATCCGCGGCGAATTCGTCCGATCCACTTCGAGGCATGCCGGCTACGCCCGTAAGGGTACCTGGCAGCAGCCCAACTAGCCCCGAAGGGCACCTTGTCGATAATGAAAATCGGGGGTCTGGACATAGGACCTATGTCCCGCCTCTGATCAGAGGTATGCAGCACGATCAACTCATTCAGAGACCTCCACTGAATTATATCGAAAATTTCCGACAGAATGCTACTGATGTTTTTGGCCTCAGTCCTCGAATCAAACTTCCTCGTTTTAATGGAGAAAACCCAAACTGTGGCAGACGCGTTGCGAGGACTACTTCAGGTTCCGGAGCACTCCTTCAGTGCAGTGGATTTCTCTGGCAACTACTTTGTTCGAAGGCATAGCGGCGAGATGGCTGGAATCAGTGTGCAGAAGAGTACCAAACATCTCATGGGATGAGTTCTGTCGCCTTCTTCAATCAAGGTTTGGCCGCAACTTACATCAAACAATTATGAGGAAATTTTTCAGCATACAACAAACTGGTTCAGTCGAAGACTATGTGGATAGATTCTCAGAATTATTTGATCAGCTGTCAGCATATGAGAGTTCACCCAACAACGTTCATTATGTGACACGATTCATGGACGGTCTGAAACCATCAGTCAGACTTGCTATAGGCATCCAACAACCAGTGGACTTGGATACTGCTTACCAACTTGCTATGTTACATGAAGAATTGGGATCTGGTTCAGCACCTTCCCTTGTGGCCACTCCTTTTCAGCGCAAAGTTTCTGCTCTTCCACTCCCACCACCACCAGTTGCCAGTGGAATTCAGTCTGTCCAGCGTTTATCTGAAGAGAAATGACCTCCTCTTGCTCATTCTTCGGTAGACAAATGGGGAGCTCTGCGTGCCTTTCGCAAAGCTAAGGGACTTTGCTTTACATGTGGAGAGAGATGGGGCAAAGACCATGTTTGTGGGAAAGAAGTCCAACTCCATGTAGTGCAAGAAATGATTGAATTTCTGCAAAATTCAGAGGATTCTGAGACAGATAACTATAGGGCACAACATGAGGTTCACATGCTATCAATTTCAGCAGCAACACTGGGTGGGAAAACTGATGTATCAGTTTAAACAATGCAACTCAGGGTCCAGTTACAGGGACTTAATCTCACAGTCCTCATTGACTCTGGAAGCACACATTCCTTTCTGGACACTTCTCTTGCTTCCAAACTGCAAGATTTGTCACCTATACAGAAGGTTTTAGTTAAAATGGCCAATGGAGCTACAGTTCCCTGTCATCAGCAGCTACAAAAAGGAGTATGGTCTTGTTCTGGGCATAAGTTTAGTTGTGACTTCAAGTTGTTTCCTCTAGGCAGTTATGATGGCATTATTGGGCTAGACTGGCTTTCCACACATAGTCCCATGCTGGTTGACTGGGACAACCATTGGTTATCCTTTTCTCATATGGGTTCAGAAGTTACACTGCTGGGTTCTGCAGCAGTTTTTCCTCAAGTGGCTATGTTACAGTTCTGTTCCCTGCTCACTACTGAGAACCTCTCAATTCATCTGGAATTGCAGTCTGTTTTGGATCAATTCAAGCAAGTTTTTGAACCTCCCACAAATCTTCCTCCTAGACGCGCTTATGACCACACCATCCCACTTATCCCTGGAGCAACACCAGTTGCATTGCATGCCTATCGCATAGCCCCAGCTCTGAAAACTGAACTAGAGCGTCAAATTCAAGAGATTCTGGCCAGTGGAGTCATTCGACCTAGCAACAGTCCCTTTTCGTCTCCTCTTCTGATGGTCAAGAAAAAGGATGAGACATGGCGACCAGTCATTGATTACCGTCATCTCAATGCCATAACAGTTAAAGGGAAATTTCCTATACCGATTATCGATGAGCTCCTTGATGAATTGGTTGGTGCTGGATGGTTTACTAAACTTGACTTGCGATCAAGTTACCATCAAATCAGGTTAGCTCCTAGTGAGGAGTACAAAACTGCCTTCCAAACACATCTTGGTCACTGCGAATTCACAGTGGTATCGTTTGGTCTGACTGGAGCTCCCAACACATTTCAATTTGCAATGAATCACACTCTGTCCCCAGGGAATCGTAAATATGTTATTGTTTTCTTCGATGACACCTGGTGTTCAGCATCACCTTTGAGGAGCATTTGCAACATCTGAAACAGGTTTTGTCAATGCTTGCTAAGCACCAATGGCGAGTGAGGCTCTCCAAATGCGCGTTTGCCCAACAGCAGGTTGGGTATCTTGGTCACATAATTACCGCAGCTGGCGTTTCCATGGATCCCACCAAGATCACAGCAATTGACACATGGCCTACACCAACTAATGTCAAGGAAGTTCGTGCCTTACTTGGTCTGGCAGGGTACTACAGAAAGTTCATCCGTCATTACGGGATAATCTGTCACTCTCTCACTACACTTCTGAAGAAAGGAACAATGTTTCGTTGGTCTGAAACTGAAGACACTGCTTTTCGTTCCCTCAAACAAGCCCTGGTGATAGCACCGGTCCTCGCCTTATCGGACTTTAAGAAAACCTTTGTGGTTGCTACCGACACTTGTGATGTGGGCATTGGTGCAATACTGATGCAAGACGACCACCCCCTCACTTATGTCAGCAAGGCCTTGGGCCCACGCAATCAAGCCCTATCATTCTATGAAAAAGAATTTTTGGCCATTCTCTTGGCTGTTGAACACTGGTGTCAGTATCTGCTCTTCAGTGAATTTATTATACAAACTGATCAGCGCAGTCTAACTAGTTTGTATGATCAGTGTCTACACACCAGTTGGCAGCAAAAAGCACTGACAAAATTGATGGGGTTGCATTACATTATTCAGTATCGCAAAGGAACAGAAAACAGTGCCGCTAATGCTCTTTCGCGTCGACCCCATACTACAATTGAACTTCAAACTGTCTCCAGTGCATCTCCAACTTGGTTTCCTGATATTATTGCAAGTTATCAGCATGATGAAGTTGCTCTCAAACTCGTCCAGAAATTGACCATGGACCCGCAGGCAGATAGTAAATTTTCCTTGAAGAATGAATTGTTATGCACAGATGGTTGCATTTGGGTGGGTGCAGACAGTGAGCTACAATCCAGAATTGTCAGTGCATTTCATAGCTCACCTCTCGGAGGACATTCTGGGTTCCTAGTAACATACAAGCGTATTCGTCAGCTATTTAGATGGACTGGTATGAAAACCTTCATCAAACAAGCAGTTCATTGCCACCTTGTCTGTCAGCAAGCGAAACCAGAGCGGGTACCATATCCTGGTCTCCTTCAGTCGCTGCCAGTCCCTAATCTTCCATGGGAAATGGTTACCATGGACTTCATTGAAGGGCTTCCGCAGTGTGGGCGTTATAACTGTATCCTAGTAGTGATCGACAAGTTGTCCAAGTATGGTCATTTCATACCACTTCACCACCCATTCACATTGCAGACAGTGGCCGAGGCCTTCTTGGATTCTGTTTACAAGCTGCACGGTATGCCCTTGTCAATAGTCTCTGATCGCGATCGTATATTTACCAACCAGTTTTGGAAGGAATTGTTCCAACATGTCCAGGGGACACAACTGCGTATGAGTTTAGCTCGACACCCTCAATCCGACGGGCAAACAGAAAGAGTAGATCAACAAGTTGAGTGCTACCTCCGTTGTTTTGTCAGTGCACATCCCTCCAAATGGTCGAAGTGGTTATCTCTGTGTGAATATTGGTACAACACCAACTGGCATTCAGCCACTACAAAAAGTCCCTTTGAAATTATCTATGACCACTCCCCTAGGCACTTTGGCATTACTCCAGTTGGTGCCATTGCTTCAACAGACCTGTCCTTATGGCTTGAACACAGACAAGTGATTTTTGAATCAGTCAAGCAACAACACCTACAAGCTCAGCAAAGGATGAAGACTCAAGCTGATAAACACAGAAATGAAAGAAGCTTTTCTGTGGGTGATCAGGTCTTCTCAAACAGCAACCATATATACAGAAGTCGGTGGCTCCGCGTGCTAATCATAAGCTGGCATACAAATTCTTCGGTCCCTACACTATTCTGGAACGTGTGGGAGAAGTTGCCTATCGTCTGGATCTCCCAATCACCAGCAAGGTCCATCCGGTGTTTCATGTGTCTCTTCTACGCAAAGTTCTCAAGCCCACACATCAAGTTCTTCCTCAACTACCATCGCCTGAAGCGGCAGTGCAAGTACCAGAGAAAGTTCTGCAGAGGCGAGTGATCCATCGTGTTGACAAGAAGGTGGTTCAGGTCCTCCTTCAGTGGTCCGGCGATTCAGCTAATTTAGCAACTTGGGAAGACTTCGAAGTTATCAAGCAAAAATTCCTGCGCGCGCCGGCTTGGGGGCAAGCCGTATCTCAACAAAGGGGGATTGTCAGCGACAAGGTGCAGAGTACACAGGAGGAGGTGCCAAGTTCAATCGCATGGCCCACACGCAAGCCTCATCTTCCGTCTTGGCTTGCTGGGCCTGAATGGGCCTTAGGCCATGTACGTATATAACCAGCTATCACCACTGTAATCGGGATGGCAAGGAAAACGGCTAGAGACAGATAGGCAGAGAGAGAATAGCTCATGTTATCTTCCTCCTCGCTCCTCCTCTCGTTGTAATTCGAACTTCATCCATGGAAATATAGATCAAGACCTCACAAACAAGTCGTGGCCGCGCACGAGAGATGCAGAAGAACCAAGGGGAGTGTAGAGTGGATGAGGTAGGAGGGGCTCAGAACATCAGCATCGACAGTGACCTGTACGAGGAGTGACAAAGGCGATCTGCGGTGGCGTAGGAGAGTGGAGGGACGAGGCTGGAAGCTCGCACAATGCACGACGACCAGTTCAGAGGTGGTGCATGGAGGAAGGCAGGCTGCCGGGGCGGCGCACGGCACCCGGTGCGCAGGCGACTCAAGAAAGGAGGCGGGTTGCGGGGCCGACCCACGATGAGGTGGGAGGAGCTGGAAGTCCAGATCAGGGTGTCGGTGTGGTTCGCCATGAGGATCCACGGTGATGTATGGTGGCTTGCTTGGGGGGAGGGAGGTTGGAGCGCCGGCATCATCCAGGAGAGGCGAGTAGCCGTTGTACTGTTTGGAGAAGGAATCCCTCGTCGATTGGACAGGTCATCCATAGAAGCCTAGGATGATGTGGATCAGGGTCGAGGATGACGGCTACCACCTGGATGGGCTGTAGCGGCCGGTGAAGGCCATCTATCGGGAGAGACCGCGCCGTTCGTGGAGGAGAACTGGCAGGCTGCAGCGGGGAGGGACCGCGCCAGCCGCGGAGGAGCATTGGCGGGCTGCAACGGGGAGGGACCGTGTTGGGATAAGTATATTTTTGAGTCAATTACACTAGTGGTGTCACAACTTGGCATGAATGTTCACTTTGGTGCTACAAGTTGTGAGATACATCAAAGTGGTGAAAAAACTTGATTCTGTCGTGCACATATGGTGCTTTTCTCAGTTTCATATCTAGCACTGACTAAGCAAGCCAGCGTGGCACGGGTCTCGCTGGCAGCGATCGGAGGGCGCGGGCCGGCGCGTGTGGCGAGAGTTTTTATGAAAAACCCCTTGGAATTTCTTTTTTCAGAAATAAGCCTATACAGAGGTGGCCTTTCCTTATAACTACTATATCCCAAATCTTCACATCCAAATCCCTAACCCTCGTTCCTGTAAGTGCATCTAGTGCCACCCCTAGTTGGTTTTGGAGTATTAACGACAAACCTAGTTGAGGGACTAATGTGTTTGTGAGAATTGCAGGATAACACAGGTAGAAGTCCCTCATTGATTTGGTTTTCCTACCAGAGATGACCCCTAAAAATGTATGAAGACATTGATGTCAAAGGTGGTATATGAAGATATTCACATTGAAGACTATGACAAGAGAAGACATCGCATGAAGCCTATGGAGCTCGAAGACTTAGATCTTTCGTAGTTCTTTTTCTTCTTCTTTGTTGAGTCATAGGAACCACCGTACTGTTAAGTGGGGTCCAAGAGAACCAGTCAGAATGACTGAAGTGATGCTTAACCAAAACCTATGTCTTTGAGTGAAGACTATGAGAGCGAATCTTGTCCAGAGTCGGACAAGTCAGCTTTGCTTATGGCCCAAGTAAAGTTGCCGTGTGAGTTTGAAATCTGACCGTTGGAACACGTGTCAGTTCCTTAGTGACCCAGGGTCATTTCGGACAAATCAGACCGGGTTGCCTAGTGGCTATAAATAGCCCACCCCCTACAACCAAAAATGGTTGGCTGCTCAGAGTTAGTGTACGGCTTTTGTCGTTTGAGAGCAACCCACCTTGAAGCCTTTGAGAGAGAATTCCTTGCGAGGATAAAGCCCTAACCACCCAGAGCCAAAGAGAATTAGGCATCACTTAAGTCTTCTTGTCTGTGTGATCTGAAGACTTATTACACTTGAGGACTGTGAATCCTCCAGCCGGTTAGGCGTCGCGTTCTGAGCATCCAAGAGACATTGTGGATTGCCGGTGAACGAAGTCTGTGAAGGTTTGGGAGTCTACCTTGAAGACTTACCAGAGTGATTGGGCGAGGTCTGTGTGACCTTAGCTCAAGGGGAATACGGTGAGGACTGGGTGTCCTGAGCTGCGTGTTCAGGACTGGGTGTCCGGGACTGTGTGTCCTCAGGTTTAAATACCTAGCCGCCCTAACCAGACGTACAGTTGTCACAGCAATTGGAACTGGTCCAACACATCATTGTCTTCAACAAGTCACTGGTTTCATCCTTCCCTTCTCTTTACGTACTGTTACTCCTTGTGAAGTCATTGTATGATTGCACTATCTTTTATCTTCACTGAGTGACTGCGTGTTCTGTTTGGCTTCATAATATCTTCCTACCTGATCCTTACTACATTGCTGCTATTAGTCATTGTGCTTTCACTCTATTGAATACTTGACTATGGCTTGCCTAGTGTAGTCTACCTTCCGCTGCAGGGTAATAGGTTTATTTCTATCGTTTGTCTTCATAACTTCCACGTTTTGAAGACTTTCATAAAAATCGCCTATTCACCCCCCTCTAGTCAATATAACGCACTTTCAATTGGTATCAGAGCAAGGTACTCCCTTGTTCTGTGTGATTCGGTTTAACCACCTGGAGTTTTAGCTATGTCGACTGCAGGGATAATCAAAGTCTCCGCTGCGGGCCCCGTCTTCGATGGAACTGAATATCCCTACTGGAAGAATAATATGCGCATGCATCTTGAAGCCATTGACGTCGACCTATGGTATGTCGTCAAGAACGATGTTCCCAAGGCTGGAGAAGGTGTCACTGCTGCTGACGTCAAGAAGTTCATTCAACTGGACTCTACTGCCAAGAATATCATCTGTGGTCATCTGACCAAAGGACAGTATGGCCGCATGAGTGCTTTGGAAACATCTAAGCTAGTCTGGGACTGGCTCTCCAAGGTCAACGAAGGCGTCTCAACCCAGAGAGATCAGAGAATCAGTGTCCTTCGCAACCTCTTCAACCGCTTCAAGAGAAATGACAATGAGAATGTCCAGCTCACATTTGATTGACTCACTGACATCATGAATGAGCTTCAAGCCCTTGGCGCTACTGAGATCACCAAGCATGAAGTCGTCAAGACACTACTGAGATCACTTGACAGTTCGTTTGACACCCTAGCCCTGATGATTCAAGAACGTCCTGATTTCAAGACACTCGATCCGTCTGACATACTTGAGAGGCTCAACACACATGAGTTTTAGCTTTCTGAGAAAAAAGATATCTACGGTCCAAACTATGGGCGAACTCGTGCCTTGAAGGCAAAAGCTGTCTCCTCATCTGAAGAAGAATCTGACAGCAGTTCTGATGATCCTGAAGACATTGGAAGGGAACTTGCTATGCTTGTGAAGAAGTTCCAAAAATTCACCAAGAAGAAAGGCTTTAGAAAGTCTTCCCGATGAAGCTCAAGGAATGATGAAGCTTCTGCTCATGACTATAAGAAGAAAACATGTCACAAGTGCAAGAAACCTGGCCACTTCATCTCTGAGTGTCCGCAGTGGGACAATGAGAACAAAAAGAAGAAGAAGAGCAAGGAATATGACTCCGACGACAAGAAGAAGAAGAAATACTCAAAGTCTTCTTCCAAGTCTTCTTCAAAGTCTTCATCACATAAGAAGAGCTCATCTGGCAAGGCACGTGCGTTTGTTGGCAAGGAAATGGATTCAGAGGAGGATTCCTCTTCTGAGGAGGCGGAGGTGGAGTCTGAGGAGGAGTCCGATTCTGGTGTGGCAAGTCTGGCTACATCATATGTTGCCAAGTCCATCTTCAACACTAAAGACAATGACCTCATCACCGACACCGATGCAAATGACAAGGACTACTCCGCTCCTACCTACTGCTTCATGGCACGCGGTGCCAAGGTAAACACACGCACTACTCACTATCAAACATCTAGTGACGATGACTCTGATTGTGGTTCAAAACCCAGCTACAAAACACTTGCTAAAATTGCAACTGAACAACAGAAAGCCATGGAACATATTCAAAAACTGTTAGACAAAAGCGATGATCTGTTAGGCGCTGAAATGACTCGATCTGAGTCCTTAATTGAAGACATAAAAAATCTTCACGTTAAGTATGAGGAACTTGAAAGTCGTCATGAAACGCTCTCAACAACTCATGAAAAGCTTTCCTATGATTATCTTCAAAGGAAGCAAGATCTTGAGAAATCGAGAGCGGCTCATGAAGATCTTCAAAAGGAAAATGAGTCACTTCACGCCAAACAGATCAGTTCCGCTCAGGAAGGATTTGAACCACCATGTCTTAAATGCATTGGAGCGTGATAATGCTACTTCTGTTGTTGAATGTTCTACTGCTGCTACTGTTGCAATATCCTCAACTGTTGATGTGGTAACTAACCCCTCTGCTGAGGATACCACTGCTATTGCTGATGAGAATGCTAGGTTGAAGACATTGCTTAAAACAGGGATGTACAAAAGTCTTAAAGGGCATCCGACACTATGTGATGTCCTCAAAAGGCAGATTCTGAACCGAAACCCGAGGAAAGAGGGTGTTGGGTTCGTAAGGAAAATGAATGCTGATGGCTCTTACTGGAAACCTGAGCAGTACCCCAAAACCACATGGGTTGCTGCAAAGGAATCTTCAGCAGATCTATCCAATCTATCTGGCTTCTCTTGTGCAAACCCCATTGTCATTGATGAATCCTTTGATGCAAACTATAAACTGTTTAAGAATCAGAATGGTGAAGTGTTTGCCAGGTACATTGGTACTAACTGCAGGAATGGACCGCCTATGAAGAAGATCTGGGTTCCGAAAAAGTGTCTGGAGAATCTTCCTGTGAATGTCATCATGACACCACACGTGAAGAAGACAAACCTCAGACCACAGGCTTCATACGGTCCAAAGGCTTCATACAGACAGAGGACTCACCTGAGTCGCACTAACGCAAATGTTTTGCAGGGAAACCATACTCAGGCCTATGAATATGAGCGCGGTTCATCAAACCGCCATGTTCATAAGACCAAGAACTATTCTGCTTATTCTTATGAGTACTATTGTCCGCCTGCAAGACTTTTTGCTAGGGCTCCAAAGCCAAAGTTCTCAGATGCTGCACTTAGACTTATTGCTTCTAAGCCACCCTTGAAGATGTGGGTGGCTAAGAAAGCTTAACTCTCTTTGCAGAAAGGTCTCCAGCAGAAAACCAAAATCGTCTGACGCTATTCCTGGGGACCTTAAACATCTTGTAGGGCGCAAGATCAAATGCCCGAATGGTCTTACTATGTACTTCGTTCCTGAATCGCTTGCTACTCTCCCTATCAGTCCTAATCTGGATCTAAGCTTTCATAACCCACTGGTTCGTCAAATGTTTTTGCTTCACAATTCTCTTCGTGAAGCCTATCCCCCTAACTGCACTGTAGGGTACGACACCAGCGTCTTCAGAATGGATTATTGATAGTGGGTGTACCAACACATGACTGGCAAAAGAAGCCTTCTTATGGACTCAACCTTACGTCCATCCGACAAGAGTCACATCACATTTGCTGACACTGGTAAAAGTAAGGTATTGGGTCTAGGTAGAGTTGCAATCTCAAAGGATCAACACATGGATAAAGTCATGCTTGTTGAATCCCTTGGCTTCAACTTAATGTCTGTCTCAATGCTTTGCGATTTGAACATGATCGTAATATTTGGAAAATATCTGCCTTGTACTAATGGAATCTGACAAGTCTCTAGTGTTTGAAGGGTATCGGAAAGATGATTGTACGTGGTAGATTTTCGGCAGGACCACAGCTTGCCGTATGTCTTCTAGCAAAGGCTTCAGAATGCTGGCTCGGCATGCGGAGGCTAGGGCATGCTGGCATGAGGAACCTCCACTCCCTTGCAAAGAAGAAGCATGTCATAGGCATCGAGGGCGTCAAGTTCAAGAAAGATCACTTATGCGGTGCCTGTGAAGCAGGGAAGATGACGAGGGCCAAACATCCCTCGAAGACAATCATGACAACCACTCGACCCTTCGAACTGCTCCACATGGATCTTTTCGGTCCCACTCATTACTCAACTCTTACTACCACTGCTTGCCTCTATGGCTTTGTTATTGTTGATGATTATTCTAGATATACTTGGCACATAATCCTCTACAAGACTGAAGTGCAGGATGTCTTCAGACGCTTCGCCAATCGAGCAATGAACAACTATGGCGCCAAGATAAAGCACAGAAGTGACAATGGCACTGAATTCAAGAACACTGGCCTTGATACATATCTTGATACCTTGGGCATCACACATGAATTCTCAGCCCCATACACCCCAACAGCAGAATGGTGTCATCGAACGCAAGAACAAAACACTCATTGAGATGGCCCGAACGATGCTTGATGAATACAGGACTCCAAGAAAATGGCCTGAAGCCATTGATACTGCATGCCATACAATCAATCGTGTTTATCTTCACAAGCTTCTGAACAAGACATCTTATGAGCTCCTTACTGGCAAGAAGCCAAATGTCAGTTACTTCAGAGTATTTGGCGCCAGGTGCTGGATCAAGGATCCACATCACACTTCAAAATTTGCACCAAAAGCACATGAGGGTTTTATGCTTGGATATGGAAAGGATTCGCACTCCTACAGAGTCTTCAATCTCTTTCATTATAAAGTGGTTGAAACAGTGGATGTGCGGTTTGATGAGACTAACGGTTCACAAAGAGAGCACCTCCCAAATATGCTAGATGAAGTTCCATCCATCGAATCAATCAAGCTTATGGGAACCAGAGAAATCATACCCTCTGAAGCTCAACCTGAAGAGGAACTTATCATCTCCGCACCTGATCAACCTGAAGACAATGCTCAGCCTGAAGACAATCCCACTAACAATGACAATGATCAGCAAGAGCAAAACCTTCGCCCTGTACATCCTCGTGTTGCCAATGAAGTGCAGATTGAGAGAATAATTGATAGCATCAATGCACCCGTCCGCTCACTCGTTCAAGGGCAACTCAGCTAGCAAATTTCTGTGGGCACTTCGCATTCGTCTCAATAACAGAACCCAAGAAAGTTGAAGAAGCCTTCATGGAACCTGAATGGATTCAAGCTATGCAAGAAGAGCTTCAACAGTTTGAGCTGAATAATGTATGGGAACTGGTTAAGCGTCCTGATCCTCGGAAGCACAACATAATAGGCACCAAATGGATATACCGCAACAAGCAAGATGAGCATGGTCATGTTGTCAAAACAAAGCTCGTCTCATTGCTCAAGGATATACTCAAGCGGAAGGCATTGACTTCGATGAAACAGTTGCTCATGTGGCTAGACTTGAAGCCATACGCATACTGCTGGCCTATGCAAATCATCACAACATACTTCTATATCAAACGGATGTGAAGAGCGCCTTTCTCAATGGCAAGGATTGAAGAAGAAGTGTATGTTGCACAACCGCCTGGCTTTGAAGATCCAAAACATCCTGACATGGTATACAAGCTCAACAAGGCACGTATGGCCTCAAACAACCCCTCAGGCCTGGTATGACACACTCAAATACTTCCTGAAGAGCAAAGGCTTCATACCTGGTTCCCTAGACCCCACTCTCTTCACGAAGACATATGATGGTGAACGTTTGTGTGCCAAATATATGTGGATGACATTATCTTCGGCTGCACCAATCACAGTACAGTGAAGAGTTTGGATATATGATGCAAGAGCAATATCAGATGTCCATGATGGGAGAGCTGAAGTTCTTCCTCGGTCTCCAAATACGACAGCAAGCAACGACATCTTCATATCTCAAGAGAAGTATCTCAAAGATTGCCTGAAGAAGTTCGGTATGCAAGACTGCAAAGGCTTCACGACGCCAATGCCAGCCAAACATCATCTGGGTCCTGACGACAATGGTAAAGAGTTCGATCAAAAGGTATACCGCTCCATGATTGGTTCTTTGCTTTATCTATGTGCATCTAGGCCAGATATTATGCTTAGTGTTTGCATGTGTGCTCGATTTCAAGCGGCACCAAAGGAGTCGCATCACTTAGCTGTGAAGCGAATTCTTCGATATTTGGCTCACACCCCAACTCTAGGATTATGGTATCCAAAGGGCTCAGAGTTTGATCTTGGTTGGATTCTCGGATGCTGATTATGCTGGTGACAAAGTTGATCGCAAGTCTACATCAGGCACATGTCACTTTCTGGGACGATCACTTGTATGTTGGTCTTCAAAGAAGCAGAACTGTGTATCTCTCTCCACTGCTGAATCTGAATACATTGCTGCTGGATCTTGCTGCGCTCAGCTTCTGTGGATGAAGCAAACACTCAAGGACTATGGCATTCATCTGAAGCAAGTGCCACTTTACTGCGACAACGAAAGCGCCATCAAGATTGCCAACAACCCAGTTCAGCACTCGAAGACAAAGCACATTGAAATTCGTCATCACTTTCTCAGAGATCATGTTGTGAAGGAAGACATTGATATCATACACGTCAACACTGAAGAGCAATTGGCAGATATCTTCACCAAGCCCTTGGATGAGAAGAGATTTTGCAAGTTACGGTGTGAGCTAAATATCCTGGAATCCTCAAATGTCCTGTGATCAGGCACACATCCTAACACTTATGCATATTGATGACTTAGATGTGCAACACACGAAGTAAAGTATATCTTCAATCAATGAAGACTTACATTCTAAGTGTGAATACATTAATGTGGAATTTGACTTCGGAGCTCCACGATAATTGTGCGCCGTGTCTGGGTCTAATACTTCCTATACGGTGGGTAACGCCACCACCAAATGTTCTGTTTGAAGTGTTTCACTCATGGCGTTACATTTGCTATGTCTTCACATTTGGTATTGGCTTCAATCTCAACATATCTTCATGATTATCTTCACTATGTTGATTATATATATATATATATACTAGTGTTCTGTCCTCTACAGCATTCACTTATAGCTATGTCTTCTTGTTGAATCTTTTGAACTAAGTGAATGTGATCGGACCCTAACCTCTCTATGCTTTCTATCTCAAACTCTATCTCTCCAAATCATATGCATTCTATTGAAACTGTCGAATGTCTTCTCTGCGTCCTTGTCAGCAGAAGATACAGAGACAACCATTAAGTCCGTTTTCAATGCTCATTCCTCCACCTGAAACCCGGAGAAGTGGAAATGACCACCCGACAATCCAGGCGTGCGTGGGACGTGGAACAAACCCCAATTTGCTGCATGATGGCCACGTGTTCCTCAGATGCGAATCGCCAGGGGCACCTGTGTAATAACGCAGTGCCGCCCCTGTACCTATAAATACACACCTCACAATAGTCATTATCTCTTCTTCCACTCTCGCACGAACCCTAGCGCCACCGCTAGCCCTCGACGACGCCAGTGACGAAGCGCTTCGCTGCCGCAACCTCTCCGACGCCGTCTTCACGCCGACCGCGGACATCGTCTTCTCCGCCGTCGCTGTAGGTGTCCTCCGTCGCCAAGTTAGGGCATGGACGATCGAACTTCTCGGCCTCCTCTTCCACTCCGTCTAGCAGTTCTTCGTGTGGTAAATAAAATCTCCTTTTTACGGCCTCTTTGATCCTATAGCTTTATCACTTTCTACCACAAGCAGTTTCTATTCACACAAGTTGGATCTCTTTCATACTGCATCTCATAACATGCCTAGTATATTCATTTATGCTTCACAAAGTAGTTAGATTCCTCACTTGTACTGATCCGTGGATTCGTACAAATCTGGAACCAACTCCTTATCTATGAGTGAATGTCTTCGCACGATGAGGTCAATGTCTTCTAAACTGATTTATCTTCAAAATCTTCTGAGAATGCATATGACCTCTTCCCCTTCCCTCGCACCTTAATGCTGTCACAGGTACATGTCCGTGGGAGAATCCCTTGGTTCTCATAGTCTGCATTCATTTGCAGAATTCTTACAGCATCACATAAATTCTCCCGAAGCCAGTTCCTGTTTGTCCAGCAAGCGAAAACCTTTGAAGCCTCTGAACGTATTGAAGCCTTTCAGGTTAAGGTTCATGGCTTCAGAAAAATCAGCAAGGAAGAGTGGCAGAAAGCGTCGAGGAGAAACATCAACAGATCTGCCCGATGACCTCTCAGAGCTGTACAAGACAGATCCTGAAGAGGATTACAATCAGTGCAAGACGCGAATCCAATGGATTCGACGCTATTGGGCAGAATAGTGGTTCAAGTACAGATTTGTGACCAAGGAATATGCTGAAAAGAATGCCATCAAGCGACCATGGGGAGACATCCTCTACAAAAATCTTCAACCCAGGACCAGAGATGAAGCCATTGAACAAGGCTTCTATCCCTGCATGGTCCGTGGACCACAGCCTGCGGATGCTGACCCATCGTCCCTGCTATGGTGTCGTGACAACAATCTGTTTAAGTGCAACTTCCAGTTTGCCCAGAACTCAGTGAAGCAGAACAAGAAGACTTTGGGTTTAGATTTCAACCCTGGTCTCTCTGGTCCCCGTGCCGATGGAACTCGCGAAGCTGAACCCAATCTTCTTGGGCCCTTCTACAATCTTGAAGGCCTCATCACTCACATCGTGGTTCAAGGGATAGCCATGAATGAGCCTGCAGATGACGCTGAATCAGATGAAGCGCATGCAGCGCCGAAGCCAAAGAAGCTGAAGCATCCAAAAGCTTCAAAGCCGGCCTCTGCACCAAAAATCTCATGGGCGAAGCCACTGGCAACTGCACCTCCTGAAGACAGTGTGCAATCTGAAGATTTGTCACGCATCTCCAAGCCCCAGAAGGTCAAGATGCCTCTGCCACACACCGGCCAAGAGCTAACAGCTGCTGCCATTCTGTGCAATGATGCCATTGATCTGTCAAGTGATGAAGATCTTGCAGATGACGCTCTTGAGAAACTCATCAAGAGCAAAGAAGAAGCAGAAATCTTCAATGATCTGCCTCTCTTTGATGTAACAATCATCCACAACTTCATTGATGAATGGTTTGACACGCCAAACATCAGCTTCGAAGATCTGCAACTACCCATTGGTCTCAGTGTCGCCTTCCATGGCGCCATTGCTTCAGAGCTAGCCCTCGCTTAGCGCATCGTCGAACTGAAGCAAAAGATTGACTATGAAAAGGCTCAGTTCAAGAAGCATATGGCCAAGCTTAGCGTGCAAGAGGTGAAAAACTTCAAGATTATGCTGCACAAGCTCAAAGAAGACTTTCTCAAGAAACGCGCAGAAGCTCAGGGTTCTCGGGAGCGTATGAAGAACCTGGCTGGTAAGTGTGTGGAAGGCTACAACGAAGCTGAGAAGCGCAAGGCCCTTGGGCGTCCGGGCATTGATCCCAGGATGGCTGCTAAGCAGAAGAAGAAGCCCATTGTGACCGAACCTCTCGCACCAAGGCAGGAAGCAGATCCCATTGTCTTCCCAACTAGAATGACTGGCTCGAAGCCAAAAAGCCGGTCAACCGCTTCAGAGCTGAAGAAGAAGAGGACTGCTGAGGCTGAAGCCAGGAAGAGGAAACATCCTGAAGCCTCTCCTACTGCCCCCTCCAAGAAGAAGAGGAAGACCAAGAAAGAACGGGCTGCTCCCACAGAGCCTTTGATTGTTGAACCCATTTCCATGGTTCGTCCTGATGCTGAACGCCAACTGACAATCCATGAGCCTGCTTTCACAGAGGCTCATGAAGCTAAAGACTTTCCAGGAGCTGATCCCATCGTTGCTGACGACATTGGTCACCATGACCATGTAGAAGATGGTGCAGTCCTTCCTCAGCCCGAGCACAACGAACTCATCAGCATTGGTCGTCCTCTGACGCCAATTGCTCAGGATGCTTCATGGGCTGATCGCCCACAAGAGGAAGAAGACTTTGAGGCCCAGCCAACTCCAACTACACAGGCGTCGCCTGCGTTGCGCAGGCTTCGCAAAGGACCAAGGCCTCCAGTCTTTGCATCTGAAGCTGAAGCTGCTGAAGACATTCCAGCTGCATCAGCCGATGAAGAAGAAGTCCCACAAGCTGATACTCCCCTGTCCCACCAAGAAGCGGTTCTCGAGGAGAACGTGGTTGTGGCTGACCCTCCTGCTCGTCAAGTGGAGTTTGAAAATCTTGAGGCTGCCACCACCAACACCAATGAAGCCACTGACGTTGTCATGGCTGAAGCTAATGTGGAGCCCTCACCAACAAAAGCACCAGAAGTCAGCGAAGCCACAGATCCCACTGCTTCTGTTCCTGTGCCTGCTGCCGGTCCTCAGTTTGACTATCATGTTGAGCACAGGCCTCAGGTACAGAAGCTAATCCCAAGATTGCCCAGGTTCCCAGGTCCTGCATCAGCACCTGGATCCTTCAATATCAATGGCTTCAGAGCAGACAACACATTCTTCAATAGCTCCAAGAACCCCCACTCAAGGGAAAGAATATCATCTGATCGGTTCTGGAGCTATCCGCAGCGAAGCTATTACTCCTGCATTCTATACAATCAAGGTCGCATCTTCCCACACAAGCGTCTTGACATTGAAGCAATAGCTGGTCTGCCCTGTCTGGAAGAAGCTCTGGATTGCTTCAAAGAGGTTGGATTGCTGCCGTTCGTCACTGACCAAGAGCATTGGAATGAAGGGTTGCTGCTCCAATTCTATGCCACACTTCACATCCACGGGTATAACAGAGATCCGAAGACTTGGGTCCTGGAGTGGATGACAGGAAACGTTCATCACGAAGCCAAAGCCTTTGAGATCATTGAGCTCACTGGTCTACCCACTCCCGGCGATCTCTATGAATCTGGCTGTCAACTTCACGGTGAAGCTGTGGAGAGCATCTTTCAGAAGCCTGAACCTAACATGAGTCAGATGCTCAGTATGATGAAGCCATTACCCCAAGATGCTGCATATCCCAAAGAGTTCTTTGTTGAATACCTAGAGTATCTGCGAAGGACTATTTATCACATCATAAGGTGAACTCTCTGGCCCATCAAAGGGCACTCTCCACATGCCAAGCTGGAAGGTGCAATGAAGACTTTGGTCTTCTATATTCTTCATGGAAAATGCTTCAATGCACATGACTTCTTCATTCGCCAACTTGCTGCATCAGGCTCTGATCTGTTTGGCTTGAAGTTCTACGCCCCATGGGTAATGCGGCTGATCAAACTTCACTCTGCTATCTCATATCAGCCATCTGCTCGCAATTATCGGATTTTTCTGCCTGATGTGGATATGTCTATTGAAGTCATCTATCCTGAGCCTGCCAAGGAACCTCTAAGTCTTCAGAATGCAGAGCATCAAAGTTTTTCTCAAAACATTGAAGGAGTTGAAGCAGTCACTCGTGTGTATCCTTTGGCTGGCACTACACGTGCACCGCATCCTGCTCTCACTGAAGCCACTGACAGTACAACTGCCCCACGACCCAAGAAGTGCACTTGTGTTCTCAATGACCGAGAGCTTCTTGTGGCTCTTCATCAGAAACATGATAGGCATCATATGACTGGCTGAAGCATCAAATGCAAAGCCTCTTGGTGGATGTTAATCGCATTCGCAATCTTGCCACCAAGAATGCCTTTGTTGCTCATGAAACCTCTCGACGCACATGGAAAGGGCTAACACTGATGTGTTCTGAAGATGATCTTCAAGAGGATGGCTTCTCTGAGCGCTTCAAGTTTGACTCCACACCTCCTCGAAGGGCAGTGCTGCGACGAACTCCATCTCTTGAAGACTCTGAGTTCTCTTCCTCTGCTGCAACTGTAAATGCCAGAGTGATCGAGGATGACGATGATGCTACTTCACCGCCGCCTCCTTCAGCACGCTTCGACACTACTCCAAGCTCTTCTGCACCACTGAACACCACCAACGACCCTGCTGCTTCACCTACTCTTAATGGGAACGAGTAGAGGCTCTATGTCTTCAAACCTTTTTGGTCCTTACTGACAAAAGGGGGAGAAGCATATGAGTTTAATAGTCTTCAAGCGGGTCCATATGGGCGGGTGCTTCATATTTTGCTTCGTGTTTACAACTCTCATTTTGATACATTTGGTTCTTTGAGTTGTAACACTTAAACTCGATGGTCGTCTGCTACCTATTTGCCATTTTGTGATGCAGTGATAAATTCCGCATGTGCGACGATAAATTCCGCACTTAGATCATTTTGCAGACGTCCATTTTCCATTATGCATGTCATTATCTTCACATACCTTCACATGCATAGTGGATTGTCATCATAAGTTGAAGAGGATCTCCACAAGCACAACCTGCCATGTGCATTTGCATTCCAAAAGCAAACTACTTATATGCACATCTTTAGGGGGAGCCCTTGCAACTTATGAAGACAATTCCTTATCCTTTACAATTTCACATATTATATTCCCCGTTGAAAACTTCAACTAGTTTGTCATCAATCACCAAAAAGGGGGAGATTGTAAGTGCATCTAGTGCCACCCCTAGTTGGTTTTGGAGTATTGACGACAAACCTAGTTGAGGGACTAATGTGTTTGTGAGAATTGCAGGATAACACAGGTAGAAGTCCCTCATTGATTCGGTTTTCCTACCAGAGATGACCCCTAAAAATGTATGAAAACATTGATGTCAAAGGTGGTATATGAAGATATTCACATTGAAGACTATGACAAGAGAAGACATCGCATGAAGCCTATGGAGCTCGAAGACTTAGATCTTCCGTAGTTCTTTTTCTTCTTCTTTGTTGAGTCATAGGAACCACCGTACTGTTAAGTGGGGTCCAAGAGAACCAGTCAGAATGACTGAAGTGATGCTTAACCAAAACCTATGTCTTCGAGTGAAGACTATGAGAGCGAATCTTGTCCAGAGTCGGACAAGTCAGCTTTGCTTGTGGCCCAAGTAAAGTTGCCGTGTGAGTTTGAAATCTGACTGTTGGAACACGTGTCAGTTCCTTAGTGACCCAGGGTCATTTCGGACAAATCAGGTCGGGTTGCCTAGTGGCTATAAATAGCCCACCCCCTACAACCAAAAATGGTTGGCTGCTCAGAGTTAGTGTACAGCTTTTGTCGTTTGAGAGCAACCCACCTCGAAGCCTTTGAGAGAGAATTCCTTGCGAGGATAAAGCCCTAACCACCCAGAGCCAAAGAGAATTAGGCATCACTTAAGTCTTCTTGTTTGTGTGATCTGAAGACTTATTACACTTGAGGACTGTGAATCCTCCAGCCGGTTAGGCGTCGCGTTCTGAGCATCCAAGAGACATTGTGGATTGCCGGTGAACGAAGTCTGTGAAGGTTTGGGAGTCTACCTTGAAGACTTACCAGAGTGATTGGGCGAGGTCTGTGTGACCTTAGCTCAAGGGGAATACGGTGAGGACCGGGTGTCCTGAGCTGCGTGTTCAGGACTGGGTGTCTGGGACTGTGTGTCCTCAGGTTTAAATACCTAGCCGCCCTAACCAGACGTACAGTTGTCAGAACAACTGGAACTGGTCCAACACATCATTGTCTTCAACGAGTCACTGGTTTCATCCTTCCCTTCTCTTTACGTACTGTTACTCCTTGTGAAGTCATTGTATGATTGCACTATCTTTTATCTTCACTGAGTGACTGCGTGTTCTGTTTGGCTTCATAATATCTTCCTACCTGATCCTTACTACATTGCTGCTATTAGTCATTGTGCTTTCACTCTATTGAATACTTGACTATGGCTTGCCTAGTGTAGTCTACCTTCCGCTGCAGGGTAATAGGTTTATTTCTATCGTTTGTCTTCATAACTTCCATGCTTTGAAGACTTTCATAAAAATCGCCTATTCACCCCCCTTTAGTCGATATAACGCACTTTCAGTTCCCCATTTTGCAGAGCACGGCGGCGGTGTTCTTTTGTTTTGAGCACGTCGGTGGCGGTCTTTTGCGTCGAGCACGGCGATGACGGTATTTTGCTTTGAGCACTGTGGCGGCGGTCTTCTGCTTGGAGCATGACAGCGGCGGTCTTCTGCGTCGAGCACGGCAACTGTCGTCTTCTGCGTTGAGGACGGCGGTGAAGGTGCAGAAGTAGCACGGCGGCGAGCCATTGAACCTGAGGTTAGCTCACGCAATCTCTCTCATCTCTGTCGTTCATCCCTCTCTCCTCTCTGACTCCTCTCTGTCATGCTTGTAGATGGGTGGCACCGGCCTACCGAGGATGTCGATGATGGCTTGTAGATGGGTGGCACCGGCGTAGCGAGGAGTGGACACTGGCAGGAGATTCTTGTCGTGCTACTATGAGCTTAATTAGTCCCTATAATTTTTGTCCTGCAATTTTTGTCATGTAGTACATTGTGGTGTTGATAAGTACTCTGGATAACATAAACCTTGTTGACTGGACATGACGCTAGGACTGCTGGTTATGTCAAATGGATTGACAAACCATTGCAGGGGAGGGAAAGAAGTGTCATATCTGAATTAGCTAAGAAGAATGAGGTGCTGGAGATGAAGCTGGTGGAGATAGTTGGTGAGATAGAAGAAGAGAAGGAGAAGCACAAGATGGAGAAGAAGATGACTAGAAGGATGCATAGATACCAGCTTCAATCTAGAGATAGGATGATTACGTTTGCTGTGTGCGTGTACTTTGGATTAGTTGCAATTGTTTTTGCAATCTTTGATAGGAAGTGATGTATCTAGTTCCTATTTACAGAGGAGTTATGTGTACTGAAACATGAGAAAAGAATGTAGTATTTGGTATTTAAGAAGTGTGGTTTTATGTAAAATTCTTATCTAATTCTTGCAGTTGATGGTACTGTTTGGTGTGGAAGAGAAATGTGAAACTTACAAAACTGATTCACACAGAACCAATTTTTTCTTTTAAGAGAAGAGAGCTTACAAACTTGAATCAGTTCGTATGAGAAACTATACAGCAAGGTTTCGTTCACAACCTTCATTTCTTATACTGTTAAAATTGTTGTAACTTGAATCAGTTAGTATGAGAAACTGTACATCAAGGTTTCTGTCATAAACTCCACACTAGTAGAAAACAGGGCTTTGGTCATGGGGCAATATTCACATTAGTCTCGGTTCAGGAATGAACCGGGACTAATGTGAGCATTGGTCCCGGTTTGTGCGGCTAAGGCATTAGTCCCGGTTCACCTGAGCCCTTTAGTCCCGGTTTGAGACACGAACCGGGACTAAAGGGTGCGATGCCCTTTAGTCCTGGTTTCTGTCTCAAACCGGGACTAAAGGTCCCATTTTCAAACTCTACCCCCCGGGTGGATCGCCTTTTTTGTTTTGAAAAAATCAAAAGAAAATGATAAAAACTTCAAAAAATAAAATCCTTTGAGAGGTAGTTATATTACTACATCTACTAGTTAGGAAAATTTAAAAACTTAAATTTGGACATGTTTTGCAAAAAATGTAGGGAAAATGTAAAACGGCTATAACTTTTGCATACGATGTCGGAAAAAACGTATAATATATCAAAATGTTCGGAATGAAAATCCGCATCCGATGGAAACGGCCTATGGCCTATTTGCAAATTTTTAGAATCCTCAAATTCTAAAAGGAAAAAAAGTTATGCTCAAATTTCAGTTTTTTTTGAATTTTTGTTAAATCTGGTCAAACTATGGTCAAACTACTTATTCAAGAAGTATTAGTGTTACTAAATAATTATTCAATAATATTAGTGTTACTAAATAATTATTTCAGTTTTTTTGAATTTTGGTCAACTATGGTCAAACTGTGGTCAAACTACTTATTCAAGAAATATTAGTGTTACTAAATAATTATTGATTTTTAGAACAATAGTTTCAAACTCAAACAGAGAAATGTGTGGCTTCATGCTCAAGCTAAATTCCTGAGGGTTAATAGGATTGACATCTTACTATTGTCAGGAAAACAACAAGTGCAGACTTGGAAACGAGGGAGAATAGAACCCGGAAGTTAAGCGTGCTCAGGCTGGAGTAGTGAGAGGATTGGTGACCGTTCGGGAAGTTAGATGATTTGGAATGATGAGGGGTGATTAGAGATTAAAGGTTAAATTGAGCAGTGATGAGGGGTGATTAGAGATTAGAGGTTAAAATAATTCAGAAATTTGAAATTCAAAAAAATTTCAAAAAAAAATTTCAAAAAAAAATATCATAAAATTTCCTTTAGTATCGGTTGGTGTTACCAACCGGGACTAAAGGTGGACCTCCAGGCAGCGGCCACGTGGAGGGCCTTTAGTCCCGGTTCCAGTTAGTACCGACCCTTTAGTCCTGGTTCCAGAACCGGGACTAAAAGGCCCTTATGAACCGGGACTAAAGGCCCTTTTTCTACTAGTGCCACAATAAACATTTTAATATGAAATGAAGTAAAATGTTAGGAAAAAATATTGTACAACAAGGTTTATGTCAGAAACTCCAGAACAAGCATTTTAATATGAAACAAAGTAAAATTTTAGAAAAAATACTGTACAGCAAGGTTTATGTCAGAAACCCCAGAACAAGCATTTTAATATGAAATGAAGTAAAATTTCAGGAAAAATAGACTGTACAGCAAGGTTTATGTCAGAAACTCCAGAACAAGCATTTTAATATGAAATGAAGTAAAATTTTAGGATTTTTTTTGTACAACAAGGTTTCTGTTGGGGATATAGCTATTGAGTTAACCCGCCCAGGAGGGGCCGGGTTATACTTCTGGCGACTCACAAGATAAAGCCCATGAAGGAATCGAAGATGACGGTTCATGAGGATGACTTATGAAGAGCCCAAGGCCCAAAGGCGGCTTAAGGCCCGTAGGTATAAACCGCCATATGTATGTGACTTCTATTATAAGGCGATTGTAATTAAGTCACCGGGCCGGACACATTTATCAGCCAGCCAGGACTCTGTAAGCCGACGGGCGTCAACCTTGGTATATAAAGGGACGACCCGATGGCGAGTTAGGGAGAAAGACAAAAAATAGAGAACCAGATCAAGCGTAATCGCTCCCTGGTAATCGAAACCTAAGAAATACCACCTCTAACTGGACTAGGCCTTTACCTTCACTGCAAGGGGCCGAACCAGTAAAAACTCCCATGTCCTTTGTCCCATTAACCCCTTTAAGCTAACCTAGTGGTGATGGCTCCACGACTAAGTCCTCACACTAGGACATCTGACATGACAATTCCATGACAGTTGGCGCCCACCGTGGGGCCAGCGCACGGTGGTTTCGAATTCTTACAGGGCAGCTTCGAAGGGATCAAGGGATACGCTATGGGCCGGATGACCAAGAATCGTCGCGGCAAGCTCTACATCGACGATGCAGGCTGGGGCCCCAAGGCCGGCTCAATTGAGTACGGATACCGGGTCCCCTTCGGAGGAATCCATATCTTCATCGGAAAGATCGGCGAGCCGGGCCCTGAGCCGGACATCTACACCGACATCATCGAGACGGCTCAGCGTGCACGACCCGCCCAAGTTCAACCCGCCATGAAACGTGCCTTTTTTGGATTTATCCACGGAGTTGAGTTGGAAGGATCCATGTCTGGCGGTGAGACGGCCTTTTATTCTGATGGTGAGTCGTCCACGGGCGAGACTACTTCGTTGTACCAATTACAAGACAGCAGGCTTGGGGGCTATTCCGATGGCGATAGTATTTCGGACCCCTATGAGCCGCCGAACTGGGTTGCGATCTTTATAGCCGGAACACAGTCAGTGTAGAATTCTTCAACAACAGCAGCAATGATTTCTGGGTCAGCAGCGGCAACGACAGCCGGGGCAGGAGGCCCTGCGCCCCCGCCGGCTCAGGTTTTGTCTGACTTATTAGACGCTTTGACAACACTGCTGACGGCGGTTGTCGGTGTCAAAACCGGCAGATCTCGGGTAGGGGGTCCCGAACTGTGCGTCTAAGGCAGATGGTAATAGGAGGCAGGGGACACGATGTTTTACCCAAGTTCGGGCCCTCTTGATGGAGGTAAAACCCTACGTCCTGCTCGATTTATTCTTGATGATATGGGTATTACAAGAGTTGATCTACCACGAGATCTGAGAGGCTAAACCCTAGAAGCTAGCCTATGGTATGATTGTATGTTGTCCTACGGACTAAAACCCTCCAATTTATATAGACACCGGAGGGGGATAGGGTTACACAAGGTCGGTTACAAAGGAGGAGATATCCATATCCGTACTACCTAGCTTGCCTTCCACGCCAAGTAGAGTCCCATCCGGACACGAGACGACGTCTTCAATCTTGTATCTTCATAGTCTAACAGTCCGGCAAAAGGATATAGTCCGGCTGTCCGGAGACCCCCTAATCCAGGACTCCCTCAGTAGCCCCTGAACCAGGCTTCAATGACGATGAGTCCGGCGTAGTATTGTCTTTGACATTGCAAGGCGGATTCCTCCTCCGAATACATCACGGAAGAATTTGAATACAAGGATAGTGTCCGACCATGAAAAATAAGTTCCACATACCACTGTAGAGAGAATAATATTTCCACAAATCTAATCTGCTGACATGTTTTGGCAACATGACATTAAGCCATGGCCTGGTGATTATTCGAACCATTTCTTTTAACTAGCCCCGCACATAATGTGAGGCAGTTTTTTAACATGTCTTGTCAAAGCAGAGATCGTGTTCCCCTTATTACGTGATCCTCATCAATACGGGCGTGGGTAACGCAACCGCGCCATCGATTACGGTGCTTGGGGGATAAGCAAGTTTTACCAGGCTAGTGGGGGCGCATAGTTTTGGCCGCCTTATAAAGGGACAAGGTTTAACCTTTTTCCTACCCACGCCTTCTTCCTCCTTGCTCATCCACTCCTGTGCACTCGAGCTCCAATGCCCAAGCCCACATCCTTCCCCTCAACCTTCTCCAATCATGTCCGGAGCGGGAGGCAAATGGATGGCTTCCTCCGTTACGGAGGGACACATCAAGAAGCTGCGCGGAGCCGGATACTTGGCCGCGAATATAGCACATCGGCTGCCTGCTGCGGGGCAGATCATTCCTACCCCTGAACCTCATGAGAGGGTAGTTTTCCTCCACCACTTCCTCCATGGACTGGGGTTTCCCCTCCATCCATTCGTTTGTGGTCTCATGTTCTACTACGGGCTGGACTTTAATGATCTAGCCCAGAACTTCATCCTCAACATTTCGGCGTTCATCGTCGTGTGTGAGGCTTTCCTCCGCATCCGGCCCCACTTCGCCCTGTGGTTAAAGACCTTCAATATCAAGCCGAAGGTGGTTGGCGCCCAACAAGCAGAATGCGGCGGAGCCATGGTGGGCAAGATGCCCAACATTATATGGCTTGAAGGCTCCTTCGTGGAGACCATAAAGGGGTGGCAATCGGCATGGTTCTACATCACCGAGCCGCGCGGCGCCAAATGGGTGGCTGCCCCCAAGTTTGGATCCGGAATCCCCACGCGGCTCACCTCCTGGAAAGAGAAGGGCCTGTCCTGGGGTTCATCGGTAGAGCTGGACGGACTCCAGAAATGTATCCGGAATATGGCCGGCAAGAAGCTCAAGATTGTCAATATAGTCGAGGTCATGCTCATCCGCCGGATCCTCCCGTGCCAACAACGTGATTTCAACTTGTGGGAGTTCGACCCGGCCCAGCACCAGACTCTGAGCGAGCTCTTCGACACGATGCACAAGGACGTCTGGAAGGTGCTGTTCAAGGGCGCCGAGGTCCCTCCCTCCCTCACCAAGGACCGCGGGCAAAGCGCGAAGCACCAAGTGCATTCGGTGAGTTCTATACATCTGGTAGGACATTTATTTCCCCTAGCTTAACCATGTGTGGGGTCTGAGCTCCATGCCTTTGACAGGACTGGGTGGAGACGTCGGGGCAGATTAACTGTCCGGCCCCTCTGCCCGAAGACACTGCGGACGCTCTCCTGACGGAGATGCTGACTCCGGCTCCTTACAAGGTGCCGGAGAAGACCAAGAAGGCCAAGGGAACCCGAAAGAGTTCCCGACGCCAGGCGTTATCGGACTTATCGTCCGATAACTCCGCGACGCACTCCTCCCCCGAAGACGAGGAGGAATATGAAGATGCTCCCCCTCCAGTCAGGGGAGACAAGAAATGGAAGGCCGCCCCAACGGGGGGGGGGGGGGCGAAGGGTCCAAGAAGGGAAGGACTCTCCTTCCGGACTTCTCCACCACCGCCGCCGAAGGCGAAGACGAGTGGCTGCTCAGGGCCAAGCCCCTGGCGAAGTCGTAAGTATTCGGATGCCAGAGTAACTCATAGCATACCTTTGTCGCACTGCCTCTCCTAACGCCGAATTATGACTATGCAGACCGCCACGAGCCCGTATCGACGTATCGTCGGACGGCTCCCTGGGCTCATCGGATATGGATAGCGATCCACTTCTGACCGCCACCTCCCCTTGCCCTACGGACAACGCCGAGGTATTTTCTCAAGAGGCACCGGGTCGAGGGGAGACAGTCCCGGAGGCGCCTCGAGGCGACCTTCCGGACTCCGGGAGCAGAGGGAACAAGGCCCCCGAGGGCTCCGAGTTCGGCCCTCATCCGAACACCGCGCTGGAACCTCCAGTGGTTCCGGACTTGGGAAGGCGGCCTCCTTCCAAGAGGGGCAAGACGCCTGTGCCGGTGACCTCTGTCCATACAGAGGCACCGGACAATCTGCTGGGAGCGCTTCGCAGCGCTTCCATCAACGAGGAGCACCGCATTATTATGAGTGCGGTGGTCCAGAAGGTTCAGTCCGCCAAGAGCGGATTGACTGAAGCCTGTGCCAGCCTTCTAACAGGCTTTGAGGTAAGTTTTTGAAATATGGGGAAAAATATTACCGCATAGACAGTAGCCCCTGATGCTCTGTTCGGTGTTCACAAAGAAAAGCCGAACAGAGGATCAAACAATATCGTAGGAGTCTAATATAACTATGTCAATATGCGTATGCAGGCTTCGCTGCTGGCATCTGCCGCACTGACTGTGGAGGTCGGTGCACTGAAGCAGGACCTTAAAGGGTCCAAGGATGAGCTCGGCCTTGCCAAGAGGCAGCTCGAGGAGAACAAAGGTAAGTAGTACCTAGTCTATGGATATGTATAAAAAGAATGCGATTGCAAAATGAAGGATCATTGTAAATTTGTCAGGCGCCACGACCGAGGTGGAGACCCTGAAGCAAGCGCTATCCGAGGCCGAAAACAAAGTGGCCAAGGAGCGCACCGAGCGGAAAAGGCATGAGGCACGGGTGGGTGAGGTGCAGCAAGAGCTCCATGCTCTCGTGACGAAGCATGAGGCGCTGGAGCTTGACTCGAAGACGCGAGAGTCTAAGCTTTCCACGGCTCTTGAGAGCGTAAAGAGTGCCAAGGCCGAAGCCCAAAAGGCCCTCCAGGAGATTGATGCGATGAAGAAGATAGTGGCGGGTAAGGCATTCTATATGCAAAGCAAGCATGTGAAAGTAAATTACCTGTTACTTACCCGAATCCGGAGCTCTCCAGGAGCATTTGCAGATTTGCCCCGCAGTGTGCCAGATGCCGCACAATTTTACCAGGCCGAGGAGGGAAGCTCAACGGAGAAGTTGTTCTGGGCCCAATATACTGGGACCGAACACCCGATGCCTATGAGCGACCAACTAAAGCAGCTGGTCGAGCTACACAAGGCGGCCGAACAGGCCATGAAGGGCTTTATAGTCCGGCTATGGCCTGGCGACGCCCTTTCGAACAACTACTTCGGCCTGGTGAGGCAGCTTGTGGATGCCTGCCCACGGCTGGAAGTCGTCAAGCGGTCCGTCTGCATCGAAGGTGCACGCCGGGCTTTCGCTCGTGTAAAGGTGCAATGGGCCAAGCTAGACGCCGTGAAGCTGATCAAGGTAGGGCCGCCGGAGGGCAAGGAGCATTGCCACCCCGAGATGTACTATGAGGGTGTCCTGAAGGGTGCCCGTCTTGTAGCGGACGAGTGTACCAAAGATACAATATTTGAGTAAACCCGCTCGTGTAATCCTGTATTCATGAAAACTTGTTCATATGCGCTATGCAACGCTTGTTTGAATTTAAAATATTACCTTCTGTTTGGCTGTTTATCAAATCTGAGAGATGGCTAGTCGTCGGCTTCTGCCCCCATGCCACGAGTGCTGGGGTGTTCGGGATAAACCTGAGCACTCTTGTTCCCATTTTTGGGTCCTTCGAGGGAGGTGCTCAGCAGAATGAACAAGGCAATCAGACTATAATGCGTTATCACTCTCACTTAGCCATAGAATTCTATAATTTTAAATTTCGGCGAAGCCCCTAGTGTTCGAAAGGCCGAACGCGGGGCGCGATACACGCCTTAAGCCGGACAGGGCCGACTCCTCGCTCTAAGCAGCATAAGTCTTTAAGGACTCGAAAACCTCTCGAACAGCGACCAGTCTCTCGCCTTATCATGACAGTCAGTTTTAGCTTTTTCTACTAAGGTGCTTAGCCCAGCAGAACCGGGGCACAATCGCAGTAGTTCTCCTAGTGCTACCTTAGCCGATATAGCGGAACGTAAGGTACCAAAACATGGGAGCCGGGCAAACCCAACTATTGACCCAAGACATGATTCGGAGCTGATGCATATAATGCTATAAGTTCGGGGTGCCGCACTGTTGAAAGTGTCCGGACTTCTCACGCCGTATTGTGGGGTATGCTTAAGCCCCTAGCGTATTGGCCGTACCAGAGTGTACGGGTGCTGGATGTCATGAATGAACACACATACATACACACACACACACACACACACACACACATATATATATATATAAGAATGCAATAATAGTCTTAATGCTATGCACTATTTATTCAAAAAGGTGCGTTAAAGCAGAATGATACATGCGGTGCAATAAGCAAAAAGTAGGACTATGTCCCCTCCAAGGGCGAGCTGAAGAATAGTATTAAGGCAAGTATTACACTTGTTATCGTAATCAACCTGGGAGTTCCGTGGTGTGACGTAGCTTTTTGCCTTCTTGGTTGCTACATCATATGTTCAGCAATTATGCTGCCGGACCAGGTTTCCAGAGATTAAAGTCCTGAAAAGAAAAAAAAATTAACAAAACGAGAAGCCCGTAGTGCGGTTTAAGCCACGTCTTGGGGCGTGCCGCAGTCATGCCCCCTCCCCGCCTATGCCCATGGTATTTTTAGTGCGTAATTAGGTACGTGTGGCACGAATTTCGCCGTTTGACTTGGGCCGGGGTGGGGGCCGCATTGCTATGTGAGCTCAGAACGTGCCAGGAGGTCCTGTTGCTGATTACTCCAGGCGCGCTTGAAGGTGTTTGGGTCCTTAAACGCCGAACTAGTGGATTGCCTTAAGAGACTGCTTTGCGCTTCCGCTGCGAGGGCCGCAGTGTGCTCCTCCATTCGGAGAGAGTGCTCTGTGTTTCCATTAACTGTAATGACCCCCTGAGGTCCTGGCATCTTGAGCTTGAGGTATGCATAATGCGGTACCGCATTGAATCTCGCAAATGCGGTTCGCCCGAGCAGTGCATGATAACCACTGCGGAACGGGACTATATCGAAGATTAACTCTTCACTTCGGAAGTTATCCGGGGATCCGAAGACCACTTCCAGTGTGACTGAGCCTATGCAATGGGCCTCTACACCTGGTATGACGCCTTTAAAGGTCATTTTTGTGGGTTTGTTCCTTGAGGGATCTATACCCATTTTGCGCACCGTGTCTTGGTAAAGCAGGTTCAGGCTGCTGCCGCCATCCATAAGGACTCAAGTGAGGTGAAATCCGTCAATAATTGGGTCTAGGACCAGTGCGGCGAATCCGCCATGACGGATACTAGTAGGGTGGTCCCTGCGATCGAAGGTGATCGGACAGGAGGACCATGGGTTCAACTTTGGGGCGACTGGCTCCAATGTATATACGTCCCTGAGCGCACGCTTCCACTCCCTCTTGGGGATGTGGGTTGCGTATATCATGTTCACCGTCCGCACTTGTGGGGGGAACCTCTTCTGTCCTCCGGTATTCGGCTGCCGGGGCTCCTCCTCGTCATCGCTATGTGGCCCCTTATCTTTGTTTTCGGCAATTAACTTGCCGTCCTGCTTGAACACCCAACAATTCCTATTGGTGTGGTTGGCTGGCTTGTCGGGGGTGCCGTGTATTTGACACGAGCGATCGAGTATACGGTCCAAACTGGACAGGCCCGGAGTGCTTCTTTTGAATGGCTTTTTCCGCTGACCGGGTTTATAGCCTTTGAATCCGGCATTGACTGCCGTATCCTCGGTATTGTCGTTGTTAATGCGGCTCTTATGTTTGTTGCAACGTGACCTGCTACTGCCGTCCTTGGTATCCGAAGTACCATGGTTCTTTGATATGTTGTTACTGCGAGCCAGCCAGCTGTCTTCTCCCGCACAAAAGTGGGTCATGAGTGTCGTGAGGGCTGCCATAGATTTCGGCTTTTCCTGACCAAGGTGCCAGGCTAGCCACTCGTCGCGGATGTTGTGCTTGAAAGCTGCTAGAGCCTCTGCATCCGGACAGTCGACGATTTGATTTTTCTTTGTTAGGAACCGTGTCCATAATTGCCTGGCCGATTCCTCTGGCTGCTGAATTATGTGGCTCAAGTCATCGGCATCTGGTGGTCGCACATAAGTGCCCTGAAAGTTGTCGAGGAATGCGGCTTCCAGATCCTCCCAACAGCCAATGGACTCTGCTGGCAAGCTATTGAGCCAATGCCGAGCTGGTCCTTTGAGTTTGAGTGGGAGGTATTTAATGGCGTGTAGATCATCACCGCGTGCCATGTGGATGTGCAGGAGGAAATCCTCGATCCATACCACAGGATTTGTTGTGCCGTCGTATGATTCTATATTTACGGTTTTGAAACCCTCTGGGATTTGATGATCCATTACTTCGTCTGTGAAGCATAAGGGGTGTGCGGCGACTCTGTATTGGGCTATATCGCGACGCAGCTCCAATGAGTCTTGCCCGCTGTGTTCGGCCCGGCCGGATTTACTTTTACTGTATCCGGCGTGACGTTTACCGTCTCGCATAGTGGCGCGCCCTTGTGATCCGTAGATTGATCTTGCATGTTTTGCTTTGTCCTCCAATACGTCTTGCAGGTCTGGCGTATTTCCCCATGCCTTTTTATTTGAATGGCGTCGGGGTGCAGGCTGAGCTTTTGGCTAGAATGCCTCTCTATCGCGGCCACAAGGTGGCCGATCAGCCGCGTCATACGCTTCTTCCTCCAGTCGGGGTAGCAACCTACATTTTGGGTAACTCTTGGAGGGGCGTTCGAGTTTATATTCCTCGGCCGCGAGGACTTTAGTCCATCTGTCAGCTAGCAGGTCTTGATCAGCTTGAAGCTGCTACTGCTTTTTCTTAAGGCTATTTGCCGTGACTATAAGTCGGCGCTTGAAGCGCTCTTGTTCGACGGGATCCTCTAGCACGACGAATTCGTCATCGTCGAGGCTTAACTCGTCTTCGGAGGGGGGCATGTAATTATCATCCTCCGCCTCTCCATCTGCCGCTCTCTCTAGAGGGATGGCCTCTCCATCCTCCTATCCTAGATCGTGTTGGAGGGGATTGCTGCCATCTTCGGCACTATCCGGAGTGTTATTATCTCCTGTGCCGGTATCACCACTTTTGCTTTGGCGGGACATAGGGCGGCGCCGCTGACGTCGGCGCTTGGGTTGCTTCTTGGAGGGGTCATCCTCCGCTGTCTCGTCGCCATTGCCTTCTTTGGGTGTGTCCACCATGTATATATCGTATGATGAGGTGGCTGTCTAGTGCCCTGTGGGCAGTGGTTGCTCTTTGTCTCCCGCATCGTCGTACATACCGTCGATGTCTTCGGAGTCGAAGTCGAGCATGTCGGTTAAGTCGTCGACAGTGGCTACTAAGTGGGTGGTGGGTGGGCAGCGAATTTCTTCGTCGTCCGCATCCCAATCCTGCCGGTCATAATCCGGCCAGGACTCTCCTGACAAAGAGAGAGACCTTAGTGAATTCAGTATGTCGCCGAAGGGCGAGTGCTGAAAGATATCCACGGTAGTGAACTCCATGATCGGCGCCCAATCGGATTCGATTGGCAGGGGCGCGGATGGTACAGAGATCGGAGGAGAGTCCGGCAATGTGGAGTCACGGGCCTCGCGAAGGATAAGGTTGGTGTTCGGCTCGATCGCCGTTGAGGCTGCAGCCTCTGCGGCGGGGTCTAGCCACCCGTCCTCGGTCTGTGTAGTTGGCTCCGAATTAAAGGTCGGAGCGGATGCGGGTGCGGCCTCCAGGGCACTGTTCGGCGGCAGAGCTAAATCGTGCCCATCGTGATAGTGCGGCGCACTCGGCAGGGGCTCGAATCCGTCGAAGATCAAGTCTCCGTGGATATCTACCGTGTAGTTTAAGCTTCCAAACCTGACCTGATGGCCAGGGGCGTAGCTTTCAATCTGCTCCAGATGGCCAAGCGAATTGGCCCGCAGTGCAAAGCTGCCGAATACAAAAATCTGTCCGGGGAGAAAAGTCTCACCCTGGACTGCATCGCTAACGATGATCGAAGGCACCGTCAAGCTTGATGATGATGACACAGAGGAACTCTCAATGAAAGCACCAATGTCGGTGTCAAAATCGGCGGATCTCGGGTAGGGGGTCCCGAACTGTGCGTCTAAGGCGGATGGTAACAGGAGGCAGGGGACACGATGTTTTACCCAGGTTTGGGCCCTCTTGATGGAGGTAAAACCCTACGTCCTGCTTGATTTATTCTTGACGATATGGGTATTACAAGAGTTGATCTACCACGAGATCTGAGAGGCTAAACCCTAGAAGCTAGCCTATGGTATGATTGTATGTTGTCCTATGGACTAAAACTCTCCGGTTTATATAGACACCGGAGGGGGCTAGGGTTACACAAGGTCGGTTAAAAATAAGGAGATATCCATATCCGTACTGTCTAGCTTGCCTTCCATGCGAAGTAGAGTCCCATCCGGACACGAGACGAAGTCTTCAATCTTGTATCTACATAGTCTAACAATCCGGCAAAAGGATATAGTCCGGCTGTCCGGAGACCCCCTAATCCAGGACTCCCTCAGCGGTGGCTAACCCGGTGAACCAAGATCAGCACAATGCGGAAGTCGCAAAATTGCGAGATCAGATAGCCCAAGCCAAGGAAGACATGGTAGCTGAGGATGCTAGGATGGCCACAGAGCGGGTTACGCTGGATGCTCAGGCGCAGCGGATTCAGTCGGAGTCTTTCCGGCTCATGCTAGATCAGAACGCCTCAAACGAAGTCATGATGAGGAGGCATCAGACTCGTCTGCCTTCGGTCTACGAGGCGAGAAATCTCTTTAATACGCCTGGAGCAGGGACCAATAACCCGGCAGGGGTAAACCGGGTTGAAGCACCTGGGACGGGAACACCGGCTCAACCGTGCATGACGAACCCACCTCGCCAGAACAATATCCCACCACAGCACGGGCCGACGCCACCGGGTCATTACTCTAACCCTTTGGATAACATGATCGCTGCAGCATCACGATTAGTAGCCTCCCAGTTGAAGGCGAGTCACCAGCAGCAGTTGAAACACGAAGGGCTAGAGAGCTACTTCAGACAACATTCGTTCAGGAGCAGGCTTATTCTTACAGCTGTGAGAGAATCCATTCAACCCCCCGCCCAAGATGGAGTTATAACAGACACATGGATTCCCCAGCAGTTTCAAGCAGTGAGCGGCGTCGTAACCTGCCCCATGGACATGACCCACCCCGTAATACTCAGGCTCTGATAGATCAGGATAGAGCACGTCGGGAGGCTGAGCTGGCGGCTCAGTACGCGGCTCATCAGCCCTCCCCGGTTTATCCGACAACTTCAGTGGAAGCAGGCGTGACCTCCCGAAGCACGGGTGTGCCGTGTTTAGTGCCGGCTCTGCGTAATGAGCGTCTGCCCAAGGATTTGAAAGGACCTCATAAGGTGCCTAACTACACAGCCGACTTACCCCTTGAGGCGTGGATTGAGAGTTACAAGATGGCTATGGAACTATTGGAGGTCAGCGATGCCGCATGTGCCAAGTACTTTACCATGATGCTGGATGGGACCACCCGTACTTGGTTAAAAGGACTACCTGCCAACTCCATTGGGTCATGGGCCGAGTTAAAAGCCCGATTTATCCAAAATTTTAAGGATACGTGTAAGCAGCCCATGTCGATCGTGGATTTGGATGCTTTCGACCAAGAGGAGGGCGAGTCAACGACACATTGGGTGCGCCAAGTTAAGGACATCCTACACTCATCGAATAACATTAATGGCGCTTCAGCAGTCCTCATGCTGGAGAAAAACTGCCATTTTGTGCCTCTTAAAAAGAAGTTAGGGTGGCTTAAGCGCCACTACAATGATATGGGGGAGCTGATGGCGGCTCTAATTAAATATGCGGACTCTGATGGTACCAAGGACCCCGAGTCTGATGATGACAAGCCGGGAAAGGGAAAGAAGAGTGGCAACACTAGAAACCAGCATCATAACCCGGCGACTCAGGGGAGTAACGGTAAACGTAAGATTGATAATAATCCAGATTTTGTGGCCAATACCAACAGGCAGAACAATGGTCAACATCATAAGGGAAAGCCACCTCCTCGGACAGGAGGGTCAGGTATAAATCTGGAGCAGATGTTGAATCAGCCCTGTCCAAAGCATGGCTTGCAGGACAGGCCATCTACGCACCTTTGGAAGACTGCTACATTATGAAGGAGTTCAAAAATTCCGACTTGTTCCAGTACAATCATGGACCAGGTGGCGGCTTAGGTTCCGGTTCTTATGTTCCGGATCATGGTGGTGGCGGCTCTAACTCTGGTTTGTAGGGTCACCAGGGTAACCAAGGTAACCAGGGAGGTTTTCATCAACAGCCCGGTCCGGGGAGTCAGCAGCAACAATCTGGGTATCAGAGTAACCCGAAACAGTTGAATAGAAGGCAGTACCATGTCTTCACCACAAGTTTATGCAAGCAGGATCACAAGCTTCATAAAAGGGCGGTGAATGCCGTTGAACCGGCAGTTCCCTGTTACTTGCGCTGGTCGGAGCAACCCATTGTGTGGAGCCGTGAGGATCACCCACCCCAGGTTGATAATCCGGGTCACCTGGCTTTGGTGGTAGCACCCCAAGTTGGAGGATATAAATTCACCAAAGTACCCATGGATGGAGGTAGCAGCATCAATATCCTTTATTATGAAACCTTCCGTCACATGGGGTTAACCGATAAAAATCTTAAGCCATCAAACACTGTTTTTCACGGTGTGGTGCCTGGTAAGTCGGCATATCCAATTGGGAAAATAGCGCTGGAGGTTGCATTTGGGGATGATCATGATTCCAGATATGAGACATTGACCTTTGAAGTAGTAAAAATCGAGAGTCCTTATCATGCTCTGTTTGGACGGCCGGCTTATGCTAAGATCATGGCAAGGCATTGTTATGTTTATCTACAGCTCAAAATGCCAGGTTACAAGGGGACCATTATAGTACATGGAAGCCGGAAGATAGCTTTGGAGTGTGAGGAAGGTGATGCAGCCTATGCTGAATCAGTCTGCGCAATAGAGGAGTTGAAGTTTTACAAAGACAATGTTGACCCGGCTGACATGACGTCTCTGAAAAAGCCAACTACGGAGCATGATCCAGCGTTGAAGTTTAAATCAGCGGATGACACCAAGCTAGTTGACTTCGTTCCTGGCGATTCATCTAAGTAGTTCAGCATCAGTGCTAATCTGGATCCAAAATAGGAAAGTGCGCTCATCGAGTTCATCCATGAGAACAGGGACATGTTTGCATGGAAGCCTTCTGACATGCCAGGTGTACCGAGGGAACTCGCTGAGCATAGTCTTAACATTGATCCAAAGTTTAAGCCGATGAAGCAGTTTCTCCTCGTCTTAATGAAGAGAGGCGAAAGGCCATTGGTGAAGAAGTGGCCCGGCTCTTGGCGGCCAGGTTCATTGTTGAAGTTTTTCATCCCGAGTGCTTGTCTAACCTGGTGCTGGGTACTTAAGAAGAATGGCACTTGGTGTATGTGTGTAGATTACATAGATTTAAACAAGGCTTGTTCGGCTGATCCTTTTGCTCTCCCTCGTATTGATCAAATTATTGATGCTATGTCGGGTTGTGAGCTTTTGAGTTTTTTGGATGCTTATTCTGGTTATCATCAAATCAAAATGGCAGTTAAGGACCAGGAGAAGACAACTTTTATCACTCCCTTTGGAGCCTTCCGTTATGTGTCTATGACTTTTGGGCTCAAGAATGCCCAGGCGACTTACGAGCGATGTGTGTAGAATTGTCTTCATAATCAGATTGGGCGCAATTTTCATGCTTATGTGGATGACATTGTGGTGAAATCCAGAAAGAAGGAAATGTTGATAGACGATTTGAAGGAGAACTTTGATAATCTCCGGGTTTAACCCGACCAAATGCTTTTTTGGTGTGCCGGCAAGCAAGCTCTTGGGTTTTTTGGTTTCTAAGAGAGGCATTGAAGCTAATCCGGAGAAGATCAAAGCCATTACTTCTTTGGCTAAGCCGGCGTGTGTCAATGATGTTCAACATCTGGCGAGTCGTATTGCGGCTCTAAGCCGGTTCTTAAGCCGGTTGGGAGAGAAGGTTATCCCTCTGTATCAGATGATGAAAAAGACAGATAATTTTGTCTGGAGTGATGCCGCTAATGCAGCATTTGAGGACTTGAAGAAGCAGCTGGCTGAGCTGCCCATTCTTGCTGCTCCTATTGATAAGGAGCCATTGTTGTTGTATGTGACTGCTAATGCCCGGGCTGTCAGCATAGCTATTGTGGTGGAACGGAAGGAGGCAGGCAAGGAATATCTGATTCAGAGGCCGGTTTACTACATCAGTGAGGTTCTCATTGAGTCCAAGCAGAGGTATCCGCACTGGCAGAAACTTGTATATGGGGTGTTCATGGCCAGTCGAAAACTTAAGCAGTATTTTTTGGGTCATCGCATCACTGTGGTTAGTTCTGCTCCCTTAGGGGATATTATTCAAAATAGAGAAGCCACATGTCGGATAGCCAAGTGGGCCATTGAGCTTGGACCTCATGGTTTGAAGTATATGCCTCACAGGGCCATCAAGTCTCAAGCACTGGTGGATTTCATCAATGACTGGGCAAAA
The DNA here is from genome assembly GCF_003073215.2 of Triticum urartu. Classification (NCBI taxonomy): domain Eukaryota; kingdom Viridiplantae; phylum Streptophyta; class Magnoliopsida; order Poales; family Poaceae; genus Triticum; species Triticum urartu. The sequence goes on from NC_053023.1 coordinate 631,929,754, forward strand.
CTGCAGATGCCTGAAGAAAAGCCAGATAAAACGTATTGGACTATTCACTTTGATGGGTCCAGGTAATTGGAAGGCTCGGGGGCTAGAGTTGTGCTAGCTTCCCCTCGAGGTGATAAATTTTGTTATGTTCTCCGGTTGCTGTTCCCTTATACTAACAATGCAGCTGAATATGAGGCTTTGCTCCATGGTCTTAGAATGGCTAAGGAGATAAACTTAAGCCGGGTGAGGTGCTTTGGCGACTCAGATTTGGTAGCTCAACAAGTTTCTGGTACTTGGGATTCTAAGGATCCACTCATGGAGGCTTACTGTCGAGAGGTTGATGCTGTTGCGGGTCACTTCAAGGGTTATCAGGTTGAGCATATTGATCGAAGGAAGAATGATGCGGCTGATGCTTTAAGCCGGCTAGGCTCTCAGCGTAAGCTGGTGCCACCTAATACTTTTTTAGACATTCTGCATAACCCCTCAGTCAAGTTGCTTATAGAAGAATACCTTGCTATTCCTGACCTAGAAGCACAATTGGTGGCGGCTCTTCATGTAACTCCTAATTGGACAGTTCCATATTTGGCTTATATGACCCGAGGCGAGTTACCAAAGGATGAAACTTTGGCCAGGCAGATACCCGGCGGTCCAAGTCAATGATCATTGTTAATGGAGAGCTACATCATCGCAGTGTCACAAGGGCGTTTCAACATTGTGTTTCACCAGAAGAAGGCTGTGAGATTCTGCGAGAGATTAATGAAGGAGATTGTGGTCATCATGCCGGTTCTAAATCTCTTGTGGCTAAAGCTTTTCGTCATGGATTTTATTGGCCGACGGCTCATGCAGATGCAGAAGACCTGGTCAGTAAGTGTGATGGATGTCAGAAATTTTCATGACGAGCCCATGTGCCGACTTAAGAGTTGAGGATGATACCAATTACTTGGCCGTTTGCAGTCGGGGTGCTTGATATGGTTGGACCTTTCAAAATGTCCAAGGATAAAAAAACGCACCTCCTGGTAGCAATTGACAAATTTACAAAGTGGGTTGAGGCAGAGCCGGTCAGTAAATGTGACGCGGCAACGGCTGTTCAATTCATTAAAAAAGTGATTTTACGTTTTGGCTTTCCCCACAGTATCATAACTGATAATGGCACTAATCTATCCAAGGGTGCTTTGAAAGAATTTTGTCAACGTGAACATATCCGGCTTGACGTGGCATCAGTGGCTCACCCCCAATCTAATGGTCAAGCCGAGAGAGCCAATCAAGAGATCCTGAGAGGCATTAAGCCCCGGCTTATGGTTCCCTTGCAGAGGACGCCGTGTTGTTGGGTGGAGGAGTTACCTTCCGTTTTATGGAGCATTAATACCACCCCCAACAGATATATGGGTTACACGCCTTTCTTCATGGTTTACGGAGCAGAAGCAGTTCTCCCTAGTGACATCCGGCATGACTCGCCCTGTGTGGCGGCTTATGTTGAAGCTGAGAATGAAAAAGCACGTCAAGAGATGCTTGACCTGCTGGATGGGGAGCGTGACATCGCGGCGGCTCGTTCAGCGATTTACCAACAAGATCTACGTCGTTATCACAGCCGCCGGGTCAAAACTAGAACTTTTCAAGAAGGTGATTTGGTGCTCCGGCTCATCCAGGATCAAACTGACATGCACAAATTATCCCCACCTTGGAAAGGACCTTTTGTGGTCAGTAAAAATATGAACAACGAATCATACTACCTTATCGACATTCGGGAACACAAGGATTCGCGTAAGTCAGAGGAGGAGACCCACCGGCCGTGGAATATTGCTCATCTTCGGCCTTACTATACTTGAGCCACCGGCTCTTCCAATGTACATATTTTTGACAATGTATATATATTATATTTTTAATAAAGCCGACATCCCCGAGAAAGCAGGACCTCTGCCGTTTCATTTCCAAGAAGAATGAGTCTTTGTTACTTATAGCATGATCACTTGGGGGCTTTCTGTTCAAACATAGGTGTATTCACCAAAGAAAACATAGCGTCACTACCCTTTTGATCCGGTGCGACGCCATAATTACGGTTACTTGGGGGCTTCCTGATCGTATTCGAATCATAGCGTTACAGCCCTCTTTACCGAATATGTCACTTGGGGGCTTCCTGTTCAAACATAGGTGTAATCACCAAAAAGAACATAGCGTTACTGCCCACGTGATCTTGGTAATTCGGCTACCAAGCCAATATGATAATGTCATAAGAGCACAACTCTAGTTATCTTGTTAATTCGGCTACCAAGCCAATATGAAAATTCATAAGAGCACAGCTCTGGTTATCCTGGTAACTCGGCTACCAAGCCAATCTATACCTCTATCTATCTATCTATCTATCTATTATCTATCTATTTCTATTATTATTATTATTAAAAATTCCCACGTTAATTAGATTTTACGAGCCGTTAATCCGGTGGGACCGAATTATAACGGTGTAGATCGACTCATAAATTCCATTGTAAAAAACAATCTCAACTGCAAAAAAAACCCCCAAAAAAACGCCCCCGAAAAAACAATCTCGGGTAAATCAATCTCAGGTATACATCTCTCTCTCTCACGTCTCTCTCTAGCAATATCTCACGACTCCTAAAAAACTAAAAGACAATCTGTATCCATCTCTCTCTCACGTCTCTCTCTAAAAAAACAATATGTATCCATCTCTCTCACGTCTCTCTCTGCAACGACTCCTCCTTCATGTGTATCAAAAAACAATTCGATCAAAATCGCTCCACTTCCAATCCCCCATGACTTCTACTCTAAAAAGCGCTGCTGTGATTCCTCTCCTTCATCTAGGTTTCGCAAACGGTCATGCTCTCCTCTGCTTATCTTAGGCGACGCTCCTCGAGTGCTTTTGTGGGCGCCTCGCTAATGGTGACGAGGGCAGAATCTTTTTTTTAAGGAAATCTCAAGACATCGTCTCATCTGCAGGTCCATCAGATCGTTCTTATTAAGACGTCCAGGCGGTGGCGACGGGCGAGAAACACATGCTATCTCCTCTGCTTATCATAGGCGACGCTCCTCGAGTGCTTTTGTGCACGCCTCGCTAATGGTGACAAGGGCGGGATCTTTTTTTAAGAAAACCTCAAGACATCGTCTCATCTGCAGGTCCATCCGATCGTTCTTATTAAGACGTCCAGGCCGTGGTGACGGGCGAGTAACACATGCTACACTGCTACGTCGCACGATGGACAGGTGCACCAGAGCAGATTTTTTTTTGTTCCACGTCATTGCGAAGCATGACAATCTCGCTCCACCACCGCCTCGCCTCGCCTCTCCTTGTATCTCTCTCGATCCCCTTGCTAGCCACATCGTAGGATTCAAAGCATGGCACTACTCCAATTAATCCAATCTTTGTCCGTTTGATACAGCAGGACTTTCAGGTTTGGCCGCCAGGATCGCAGGTAAGCAAAGATCAATAGCTACAACTAGAATTTTGGTCTGCATGGATTGAAGCCGCTTCCTCAATATTCACTGACCACCCGATCCTAACTTTAAGGTCTCACTATTTGTTTAATTTCGATGCGGACAAATCACCACCTGCCGCTGATCTTCAGAATTTTGTGTCAACTATAGCCACCACTTAAAGAAAAAATCATTGGCGGTAGCAAGAATGGCGGCCTATCTTCCTCGGAAAAACAAAGCAAGGGCCGGTGACCACATGGTGCCGGCAACGGCGGCAGTATGCTAGGGACTTCTCGCGACCACGGGGAAGGAAGTGGAAGTGTTGCTTCTGGCCGTGACGAAGAAGGTCTCATCGGGCTGCTGCCTAATTGCTATGGGTGCCCGAATCCATTGATGCAGCTCTCTATCCGGGCGCCCATAGCCTCATGACGACTGCCCTCTGCATTTCTAGACTACTGACTTGCACCCTTGACCTCGCTGATGTGTGTCTCGGACGTGTGCCTCCGCCTCTATCCGATATGGCCTAGACGAGCATGCACACTGAGAAAAGGATTTCCTGATGCATGGGCATGCCACTCAATTTGGAACAACATGCTTGCACCACTAGCACGATAGAGAATACAAATATGATATATTTTTTCTGTTCAGTCAGAAGAGAGGTGAAATATATATACCATGACGAGCAGCTAGCCTGTTGTGATTTGTGAGGAGTGTTAGTGAGAAATATACTTTGTATTTTTTCTTACAAAAGTGGGCATATATATGTAAGTACATAAACTGATATGGAAAGTTGTATTTGTTTTCTTACAACTGTAGGTACAATAAGTACATAATTTGATATCGAAGAGCTGGATTAGCACCATGTAATGGAAGAAGCGGCACATGAGTGATCGGATGGAGTTGCAGAGGCACTGGAGCCTTTGACGTGCACGGTGATAACAGAGATGTGTAATAGTATTGCACTTTTGGGGACAATGGTAGGAATTAATCAGTACTGGATTTTTTTGGTCTCACCTAGATATCCTAATTAGGTTTGTTTTGGTTTGTAACACAATTTATTTTGCTCATATACGCATGTGCTTTTTTTGACCACTTGAGAGAGTAATTATTTAGGTAAATGTTATACTTTCTGCATCAATAGCCTCTGAATCTCTAAATAGGCTGTTGATAATACATATACTAGATGACAAGGGCCAGGGGTGTCGTTCTGTCGCTTGAGATGCCATGTGTACGACAGGTTGTCACAAGGTGTGATTGGCTGAAGAAATGGTCATTTTCAAATTCTTCTGAAAGTTATTTGTTAAGTATGGGACTAAAATGATGGATGTGCTTAAGGTGAGTGATTTTTCCCAATTATCCTAACCTTCCATACACCTGTATGACTTTATATGCCTCCTCTATATGAATGCAGGGTACCTTCCAGATACAGAAGTCCGAAAAGATTTGACAAGTAAGCTACTTTGTTTTCCATTATATACTTTATTAGTAGTCAAAAGCTGAAAATTATTTACGGGACTCATAATTTGTTGCCCTTTCTACAAAAATCTGATGATGTCCTCTCTGTGCATTCAATAAGTGGTCGACCATCCTAGCAAATATATATAGATGAAGGCGGAGAATTGGGTTCGCTCCTATATCAAGCTACTACTAGACATGGTATATTAATAAGTTACATTGGCATGAGCTAAATCATGTGTGCAGATACGGCTACACTTCATTAGATATGCACACATGTTTTTTTTGCGTGATTTCTTCCTAAACATCTAAATTTAGGTGGCTAGGTGTAGATCACACCACACATATGTAATATCTATGGCTTATTCCGTTACATATAACAATTTACTGAAGTTTTGATTTCGCCGTTTACATTCCACAAAATTCAGTTATTAGTTTCATACTATTAGGCAGCCAAAGTTAACTCTATATATAAATAAAATTGTTGGATCTTTGTGATAGATATAACAATTTGGAGTGGAAAAGGTGAATACTGTATAACAACTTGACATCATTTTATCATTTACTCATAAATACATCTAACATTTCTTCCTTGCTGCTTATGCCAAAACATGGCACAGTGATTCCTAGCATCTTCTCGGACCTCAAGGAGTGAGGAATAATGTTGGTTTATTATAAGATGATATTGTTGGCTCATTTTTCCAAAGCGATGCATTGATGAAAAGCATTTTCACATGAAACATGGGCAAGCCATTTCAGATGGTCTTACTTTAGATTATCAACTGCTACGTGTAATTAGAACCACAACGGGAAGTCAATGCTTTTATGTAAATGTATTAAAAAATAGTAGCATCATTTCATGATTTTGACAACAGAGTTTGTTTTGGGGAAATCAAGGGGGGATGTCAAAACTATTGTTGACTGATTGGTTCTCATCTCCCTAGACTTTTTTCTATATCCAAAAGCGCATCCTTCAAATATGGAAGATATCTCATAGGATTTCTTGATGATCTACTCTGTTTTTAGTGTAATATATAGTTTGTTATATTAGTTTCTAATGCAGACAGTGGGCTAACTATACTTGACTACACAATTTTGTTATTGTAAAATGGAAATCCCGTCACATTTTCATGTGAGGCGATGAAATGTTTTTGCTCCTTATTGTACTGTTGTACAACCAATTGACCGTTTAATTCATGTTATCATCTATAAGTTTTAGTTTGCAAAAGTGAACATATTTCTTTGAGACACCTAAATGCATTATTGAACTCCGTAACGCAAGAGCTATACACATATTCAAAATATTTGTAGGAAACTTCAGGTATAGATTTTTGTGTGGTAAGTTCCAAATGTTTAGTTATTAATCCATTTTTTGTTTCAAATATATAATTGTAATCTTTCCAAGCTTTGTTCAGAGTTGTGTCAGTTACTCTTTGTATATAGCAATCACTCATACAGGACACACTTCGTGCCTATAGAAAAATGCACTTAACAGTTACAAGTGATAGGAAAACAATACTTCACTTTCAGTTATGTCTCTGAAATGTTGTGCTACTACAAAAAATACAGTTTTATAATATCATTGAATATAATATATTTTTGTGTTTTAAATAAACTATGAGTAGTAACTACAAAAATGATATATTTGATAGTTCGAGAATACATGATTAACAACATTTTTCTTAATAAGACTACTAGGTTGACATGTAGTTCGTATTCTGTATTAACTATAAGTAAGTGGTTTTCTATTAATACATACAGTTTATTGGCTAGCCCGTGCGAATGCACGGGTTGACGACTAATCCTAGACTAATCCTAGACTTCCTAGAAATTCCCACGTTAATTAGATTTTATGAGCCGTTAATCTGGTGGGACCAAATTATTACGGTGTAGATTGATTCTCAAATCCCTTCATAGTCACATCTCTCCTAATCTCTGAGATATTTTTTTTGCTAGCTCAATCTCTCACGTTTCTCTCCTTTCTTCTCACGCACCTCTTTCTCTCATGTGCTCCTTTCAAACTCTCAGGTCTGTACGTCTCTCTTATCTCTGTCTATCTACCATTAATTAATCACCGGAAGAAAAACATATCCATCTCTCCTGCTTCTCTCTTTACTTCTCACGCACCTCTCTTTCTCATCTGTCCCAATCAAACTATCAGCACCTCAACCCGGCCATTGCCTCCACCGAACAATACGGTCTATAGTAGATGCTGAGCGTGTATCTCAGCAACATCTCAGACGGAAGAGCCAACACCACGTACATGTTCCGGAAAACCTATCCATGACTCCAGGGTCTTTTCACGACCATCTCGCCATGGGGCATCTTGCAGTTTGTGCACTACATCGTCAAGGATCTCTGCGCACTGCAGGATAAGCCCATAAAGATAGGCAATGGGAGGCAGAGGACGGGCGGGATTGCGGAAGCGACGGAGGAGGAGGAAGGATCCCATCCCCCATCCCCAGAAAAGGGGGCGCCCCAGAGGCCGGACCGGGCGGCCGACGCGCCGGCCCCGCGAAGGACCGAGGCGGCGGACGAGCACCAGCACCAACCCCAACCGAGCGAGGAGGAGGAGGAGGGCGCGACGGAGCAGATGGACCGTGGCCCACTCCCGGAGCAGGAAGGGAGGCAGAAGACGAAGAAACACCACCGCCAGAGGCCACCGCCACCTCCCACGGGTCCAGCACCGGAGAGAGAGAATGGCCAGATCCAGAGCCCTGCGGGCCGGATCCGGGCACACCAACCCTCTCCGAGCGCTGCGACCACTCCGGACCCGAAGCCTGAGCCTTGCGGTCACGAGCCACCTGCTCACGCGCCGCCTGTTCCGCCTCCAACTTGGAACGGAGTGAAGCCTCGAGCTCCAGATCCACCGCGGAGGAAGGGGAGTCCTCACGGCGTCGCTTGCTGCCCGAGAGCGCCTCGCAGGAAGAGCCCCGCGACTTGTCCATGGATAGCACCACAGCAAAAGGAAGGAGGAGGGGTGGAGGTGGGGAGGATCTAATGAGGCGACGAATGGGAAGACGGTGACGACGCCGATCGGAAGCGGAAGCCGAAAACCCTAGCAAAGGGGAGGAAGAGCCGCGGGGGATCCATAAATAGCCCGTCCGAGCCGTGCCCACCTGGGCCCAACTCGCCACATGGGCCAAAGAAGGTTGAGGAGCAGGAACCCGGACGATGGGCCCAACTGGGCCGGACGGGACCAGAGGGGGGAAATCTGCCACCGACGAAAGAGGGGGAGGAGAGGCAGGCCCACTGGGCAACGGCAAACCGCGAGGCCCATCAAGCCCACCCGAGGGGACGTCCCGCGGCCCGATGGCCACCGCGGCGAAATCGAGATCTAGGTTACACGAAGCCACCAGCGACTCCGCCGTCGCCGCCGCCGGCGACGAGGCCGCCGCAGAGGCTGCAGGAGAGGGGGATGGGAGGCCACCAAGCTCCCCATCAGGCGCACTGCCCAGGACAACGAGATCAGGTGACGCAACAGCAAACTTACCAGACTTACGCCACCGCCGAGAGATCCGAATCCAGCCATCGACCGACGAAGACGCGGCCACCGACCGGCCCCGGCCACCAGGAGCGAACTTGCGGGGACGAGGAGCGGCGGAAGGCACCACCACCCCCCAGCACAAGGCACGGGACCACAGGGGGAAGGGACCGACGACCGCGAATCCTCCTCATCAGACGCAAGGGCCCAGAAACGAGATCCGAGCACCGGCAGCGGAGAAGACAGAGGGGAGAACCCCACCCGCGGGGAGCCAGGGGAGGGGAGAGAGAGAGCACCTACAAGCGGAGAGGGGGATGACCGGGCACCGGCCAGCGGGTCAGGGCGGGGAGCGGGACGGCTAGGGCAAGGAGGGGAGGAGGGGGAGGAGGAGGCGAGGGAGGAGGGAGGGAGGGGATCCATCGGAGTTCTTACCACTTTCCTGAGTTTGTGTCGACGACTTCTCTTGGATTAGACGTCCTCTGCTTCCCATAACAACCCCTCAGCGCTCACCTGCTTCGCTTGTCACAGGCCTGGCCATTTCCAGTCTCGCTGCACCAACCCTCCTTTTTGCCTGATCTGTCGCTCTGATGGTCACCTCACGGTCAACTGCATGGCTAGGCAGAAACCTCCCGCGGTCATCCAGTTCGGCTCAGGCCTCCCCGGTTGTGCCTTTTTCGCCTTCGACGGTGACCTGCCTATCCGGGAGGTGGCACCTGCTCTGTCTAATGCTGCGATTGTTACGGTCAAGGATCAAAAGATTTCGCCCCAAATTCTTCTGGAAGGGCTTCGCATTTGGGATGAGGCTCGATGGGACTGGCAAGTTGTGCAGATATCTGAATTTGAGTTCTCTGTGGTGTTTCCCTCCAAAGAATGTTTGCGGATGATTGCCTCATGCACTAGCTTCACCTTGCCCCTCAATCAATTGGTGGTTTCTGTTAAAGCGGCTTCTTGCAGTGGTACGGCAGTTGGTCCTCTCTCTCAAGTCTGGGTTTTGATTGACGATTTGCCTGCTGGTCTCCGTTCGTCTGCTTTTCTCATGTCTTCCAGGGTTCTGATTGGGAAGCCCATCGAGGTGGATGAAGACTCTCTGAACAAGGTTGGCCCTGCTAGGATGAAGGTTTGGTGTGTGGATCCTGAACGGGTTCATGGCTCGATTGATATCTTCCCTTCTCGCAATGGTATTAAGCTTCGGGTGCGGGTGGAGGGGGCGGCTGCTTTTCAGATTCCACCTCCCCTCCTCCCCCTTCTAACCCTTTGGACAAGCATGATAAGGAGGGGGGCGGATCTCTGGGTGGCCCTAATCAGAGCCATGGGTCTAACCTCCGCTTCACCCAATCTGAATGGGATGGTTTGGCAGATTCTGAACGTGAGTTGTTTCAATCCCAAGCTCCCTCTGGTGTTGCTCCTCGTGATGATTCGGTGATCCCGTCTACTGCTCCCAATGTCCCTGCTGCTGGTGCTGATATGTCGAAGTTCCCACCCTGCTCTGCTACCCCCGTTTCTGGTGCTTGCTCCAATCTTCCTGTCCGCCCGCTCTCCCCCACTCGATTGGGAATTGAAGATCTTCCGGCCTCCCCGGCTCGCGATGTGGTGGAATCCCAGTCCCTCCGGAAGAAGAAATCCTCAGTGCGCAAATTCTCGGCTAAGAGCTGGAACTCGTCGGGCTCGAAGCACTCCATGATGGGGGTTTGTCGGTGTCTTGATCAAGATTTGGGATCAATTTCCCGTTCGGGTCCCCATGTTGGCTCTCCTGCTGCGCGGTCGCCTGCGATTCAATCCCCTGTGTCCACGGCTCGCAAAGGAAGGCGGGTGGCGAATTCAGGTGTTTCTGTCCTGGAGCGGGCTGAAAAGCGGGCTGCGGCGAAGGATCTCCCTCCCCCAGGTACATCTCCCGTTCCCTCTGTTGTTGCTTCTCCGGTTCGGTTGGTTCTACCTTCTCTTTCGGATGATCATCTTTTAAATATTATGTCGGATGTGGGGGTGGTGGTTGATTCGTCTGTTGGTTCTCCTAGTTCTCTTCTTGCTATTATTCGGGCTAACGAGATGGCTCAGGCTGCCATTGCCAAAGCCAAAGAGGCCGTTGCCTCTCAGGTAGGGGCTTCTAGTAGTGGTCCGGTCATGGACGCGGGCGCTGGTAGTGGCCAGCCCCAATCCAACTTGTCTAAAAGGGGCACCAATAAGTGTGCTAAACCCTGCGTGGCCCCTTGCAGGTCGAGCCTTCGAATCAAGAATCTTTCTTATAAATGAGGGCGTTATTCTGGAATATTAGGGGGTTCGGTGCTAGGGGGCACCGTGACCAACTTAAAGATCTGGTTCGTTCTAACTCTATTGACTTTGTGGGGCTGGTAGAAACCTTCAAGGAATCCTTCTCCCCTAATGACTTTTCTGCTATTGTGGGCATGGACATATTTAATTGGAACTTTTTACCTGCTTTGGGGCACTCTGGCGGGATCTTGATAGGCTCCAATAAAGATATTTTTGATTTTGTTGCTTTTGATCATGGGATCTTTTGGGCCAGTGTTGTTCTCTCTCATAAAGCTCAGAATACTCTTTGTGAGTTTATCGTCGTCTATGGGCCTGCGGACCATTCCTTATCGCCTTTATTTCTTAATGAACTTTCGTTGAAGATCGATGCTTGTAATTTACCGATGGTTATCGGGGGAGACTTTAACCTTCTGCGGTGCCCTAATGACAAAAGTAATGATAACTTCTCCTGGCCGCTGGCTAATGCCTTTAACGACTTCATTAGTGCCAATGCTATTCGTGAGCTGCCTCGGGGGGGGGGAGCTCGTTATACCTGGTCCAATCATCAGTCAATCCCTATTAGATCAGTGCTTGACAGAGTCTTCCTTTGTCCCAGGTGGGATTCCTTGTTCCCTAGGGCCTCTCTTTACGCCAAATTCATTATCGGTTCCGATCATACCCCCTTAATTCTTGACGATGGTTCCATTAGCCTCAGGCCTCCGGCTAGATTTCAATTTGACGCCTCCTAGTTGGCTGTGGATGGCTTTGTCGATATGGTTGCGGCGAAGATCTCCCTTTCTCTATCATCCAATGCTTGCTCCTTTGGGCCTTTGGATGATTGGCATTCGTGTTCCTATAACCTGCGTAAATTCCTCAGAGGTTGGTCTCGTAATCATGCGGCGGAGGATCGTCGCACCAAATCTTTCCTCGAAGACCAGATCTTGTCGCTGGATCGCGCGGCTGATTCTATTGGGCTCTCTGACGATGGTTGGGCGGTTCATTATAATCTGGAGGGTGCTTTAATACAGTTACACCATCAGGCTGAGATTTATTGGCATCAACGGGGTACTCTAAACTGGACTCTAAAAGGCGACTCCCCTACGGCGTATTTCTTTGCGATCGCGAACGGCAGGCGTAGACGATGTGGTATTAATAGCCTGCTCATTAATGGTGTGCAATCTTCGGAGCAGTCTGTTATTATGGCTCATGTGGTGGATTTCTTCTCTTCGTTGTTGGGGGCTAAACCTCCATCGGGCTTCTCCATTTCTCCCTCCCTTTGGAACTTAGGTCTTAAAATCTCACCTGAGGAGAATGCCTCTTTGATGATCCCTCTTTCTGATCAGGAAATTTGGGATGTTGTTAACACTGCCAATCCTAATGCTGCTTCTGGGCCAGACGGCTTCTCTATTCCTTTCTTTCGGAAATTCTGGCCCCAGTTGAAACAGCTGGTTTGTAATGTTATCCAGGGCTTCTGTCTTGGTACTATCGATATCTCCCGCCTGAACTATGCAGTGATAACCCTGATCCCCAAGGTTAAGGGTGCTGATGTTATTTCCCAATTCCGACCTATTGCTTTGATTAACAACTTCGCCAAATTCCCGGCTAAAGGCTTTGCGAATCGTTTGTCGCCGGTTGCTCATAGAGTTATTAGTCCTTATCAATCTTCTTTCATCAAAGGGCATTTCATCCTTGATGGTATCCTATCCCTTCATGAGATTGTTCATGATCTTCACGCTCGAAGAGCTAAAGCGGTTATCCTTAAGCTAGACTTTGAGAAAGCCTATGACTCCGTTAGCTGGCCCTTCCTCAAGCAGGTCCTTCTTGCTAAAGGTTTCGACGGTGCTTATGTTCATCGTATCATGCAGTTGGTCTCGGGTGGCCATACTGCCGTTTTTGTTAATGGTTTTGTTAGCAATTTCTTCGCCAATGGTAGGGGCCTTCGCCAAGGGGATCCTGCTTCCCCTGTTCTTTTTAATTTTGTGGCCGACGCCTTCTCGTGCATGCTTTCCAGGGCGGCCTGTTGTGGGCACATTGCTCCTGTGGTCTCTCATTTACTTCCGGAGGGTGTTTCCCACTTGCAATATGCGGATGATACAATTATCTTGGTGGAGCTGGATGACACCTGCATTGCCAATCTTAAATTCATCCTGTTGTGTTTCAAAGCTGTTTCGGGTCTTAAGATTAATTTCGCTAAAAGTGAGGTCCTGGTGACGGGTGTGGATGAGGCGGAAGCCTTGCGGGTTGCCAGGCTTCTGAACTGTTCTTTGGGTTCCTTTCCCTTTAAATATCTAGGCCTTCCTATTTTTCCTGGCGTGCTCCATGCTAAAGATTTTGCTCCGGTGGTCGCTAAAGTGGGGAACAGGGTGCTCCCTTGGAGAGGCAGATATAATACCAATGCTGGCAAAGTTGCTCTAATTAACTCCTGCTTATCCTCTCTCCCCATATTTCTTATGGGCTTCTATCTTCTTACGGATGGCGTGCATGCTGGCTCCGACAAACATAGGGGAGCCTTCTACTGGAATTCCGCGGATAACAAACGGAAATATAGGCTGGTCAAGTGGCAGCATATGTGTAAGCCTAAAAACCGTGGGGGGTTAGGTATTATTAATACTCGGGTGATGAACATTTGTTTGCTTATCAAGTGGTGGTGGAAAATTTTAACTAGTGGGGCTGACTCGCTTTGGTTCTCGATTCTTAAGGCTAAATACTTCCCACATTCCAACCCGCTGTTTGCCACCGCGAGGCGCGGCTCTCAATTTTGGAAATCCCTTGTCAAAGTCAGACCTATTTTCCTGGAACATGTTAAATTTAATGTTGGTAATGGGATGGCAGTCCGCTTTTGGTTGGACTGGTGGTCGGGGGATGCCCCCCTCGCTGAGAGTTTTCCGGTTTTGTTCTCTTACTGTCCTAATCCGGGTATCTCCATCACGGAGGTGGCGGCTAATAACTGGGATCTGGCCTTTCGTCGGGCCCTGTCTCGTGAAGAGTTGGAAGATTGGCAAAGTCTCTCTGCCCTCTTCCCCGTGCTCTCGGAGTCGGCCGATTCTGTAGTCTGGCCTCATTCGGCCTCAGGTAGATTTACGGTCAAGTCGCTTTATTCTAGACTTATTGGTGGTACTCCTTCGACCAGATTCTCTTGTGTTTGGAAGTCCAAAGTTCCTCCTAAGATTAAAATTTTCCTTTGGCAAGCCTTTCGTGGTCGCCTGCCGGCTGCTGACCAGATTAAAAAGCGCAATGGGCCTGGCTCGGATTTCTGTCATCTATGTGGGGCCTTGGAGAACTCTGATCACATCTTTTTCAATTGCGTGCTGGCCAAGCTGGTTTGGTGCTGTGTCAGATCTTGGCTTCAGGTCTCTTGGAACCCCTCCTCTTTCTCCGATATTCGAACCCTAGCCAAAGCTTTGGTTGGGGTCACCAAGAGGGTGTTTTGGGTTGGCCTGGGTGCCTTATGTTTGGCTCTGTGGACCATTAGGAACAAATTTACTATTGAGCATATCTTCCCATCTAAGCCTGCTGACGTTCTTTTCAAATCATGTATATTATTGCAGCAGTGGAGATCATTGACTAAGGAGGTTGATCGGGATGCCCTGGACCTGCTCATCGACAAAATCCGGGCTTCGGCATCTCACATCTCCGGACAGGATCCTGTCGTCTAATCCTGGTGGTGCTGTTTGCGGAGTTTAGGTCTCACTCCTTTCCGGCCTGCGCGCCGTGTATGGCAGTTGCCTGTATCCATCCTTCCTTGGCTACTCTTATATACTTTTCGTTCCGTGCGCTGTGTGCGTTCTCCTCGTTAACTGGTCTCTTTCCTGTTTGGTCTCGTGACGCTGCCATGTGGCTTTATTTATAAAGTCGGGCTCTGGCCTTTTCTCTAAAAAAAAGATAGGCAATGGAGCTTTGAATTGCTGATATTTTCTGTTATCTCCTTACATTGCTATGATGTTTTATTGCAGATGTGTCATACAGGTTGAACAAGGAAGGTGCGAGGTGATGCAAGTTAAAGATCAGCGTGGCCTGGAAGGCGACAACCACAGCTAGAGACGCCCGCCATTCACATGATTTGTAATCAAGAACAGCTTGACTTTGGCGTCAAGGATATAACAAGGACAAAATTGTTCCCCATCTGCATGAGTTACTCCTCGCATCCCAATTGAATAAACGTTTGTTTGAGATAATATTCAGAGAAAAAGTATGCAGGTTGAGTTGTTTCTTTTCAGATGATTGTGGAGATTTACAGTTTATGAAGGATAAAAGCTAACAAAATAACCTTCAAACCAATGCTCAAGTTCCTGAATTTAGGATATGGTGTATTACATGGTATACATACTCTCTAACTAACAGTCATCAGTAGGTATTTTTTCCAGATATTTGTTCTACATGCCATATGCGTATTCTTATTGCTGCCAATGAATTGCATATATTGTTTTATGCTCATTAAGTAAAAGTAGCTATTGTGTTGTGTGCCGATCAGTTTCTTTATTGCTGCAAACCAAATCGGCCCTCATCTCTCTCTCTCTCTAAAGAATTAGTGGCTATACATGGCTCTTCATACGACTTCTGCACGTTCAGATCTTCATGTATGTTTATTCTTGCATTATGTACTTGATCTAGCAAGTATTGATTACAATTTTTTAATATCTTGCCCACTGTAGTTGATTGAATTCGGACACTGGCTATTCTGAAGGAATGGTCAAGAGTGACATGCAGCAAGATCAATTTGTTTTTCTACTATTATACTTGGATTGGATCTGATTACTGCTGCTCACGTTCTTAAATAGTAAGAGCTCTGGTTTATTACTTATTAACACCACTTTTTATTCATGAGATATAGTTGTCATAGCAACTTACATCAGACTTGCTGAAGAAGCGTAGACAACTCATGGGATTTCAAAGATTCAAGATTATTGTGATTCGAATTGAGTGATATATTGAAAGAAACTAAATGACTACAAGTACCATGGTTGCTAATAGTTACGAGTCTTGGAATATACAGGGATCAAGACATTAATGTGAGAAGGTCAAAAAATTGACGAGGATTCTTTGGACTGTGTAGTCATAGTAACATTAATAGCTGTCAGAAATTTGAAAGCTGTGTATTTATATTAATAGAATGTAAGTATTTTTATGTTCATATTTATTCTATTGGAATGTAAATATCAAGTATATACAGCGTACTCATGCTGTATCATCAACAGCTGCAACTAGAGTTCATGTCGATTTGAAAATCATCAGGTAACCCAATACCTTTACATGCAAAATTTTGCTGAAACATAAATAGATTTACCAACAAAGAAATGAGATCGAAGTAAAGATTTCACAGAACCCATTGATTGCGATGAGATGTGGATTGGCGTTGTGCTGAGCAGAACTCTGTGATTGTAGCAATAAATTTCTATACGCAACGAGGTCTGAGCAGAAATCCATGATTACAGATGTCATCTTAGCTTATTATTTTCTTTGAAATTTTTGTATTGTGCTTCCATTTTATTTTGTCTTGGTACACACATATAGATACGATTTAATAAATCGATAGAAAATCCATACGCAATGGTACATAATTTTTATTTCTAGATGCTCTATGTTAGGACGTCCTAATTTTGAAGTTGTTGAAATGAAGCCGACAGAGCAATGTTAGTACAGAATTTCTTCTTGAAAATAACCAGTATTTGTCCTGAAGTTTTTAGATTATTATTTATTATGTTTGCAGGTTATGTTATGACACTATCCTAACTATCATGAAAAATCACTTCACAGAGATAGATATTCTCATTCCGATGAGCTATATACAAACAGGTACATGTCAATGTCCTTGGGTAGGAATGAGAAGCTCACACACTGCCAAAGGAACTGTCTCTCATGTCATAGTCTCTTATGTGTTGACAAGCTATGGTCTCTGATGCTAAGCTAGAATATTCTAACCTGTACGATCAAGTTTTCTCAAATTATTCTATGGTGTAGTAATAAATTTCTCCTTGTGGTTTCTATTTTCTGACATATAGCAAGTTTTTTTGTGGTTTTTATGAAATTGGAACCATTTTCATAGCACTTAGGATGTCAAAATTGCATTCTTTTTGAACAAACCGAACTTTACATGTTTACAATATGAATCCTTCAAAAGTCTTATATTATATTTTCTACCTCTAAACATTGTGTATCTAAGAAATAATGCTTTTAATATATTCATTTATCCTTTTTAGAAAATACTAGCGCCCCCGCAGAAGCACATGTTGACGACTAGAATTCATCTAACCATTCCATTCCACTTGAATTTATACGACATTGTCGAGGTCACAATAAGGACAATATGGTTATCAATTATATCCTCGGTTAAACACTAAGACAAATTTCCCTAAATGTGAATTTGATTTTATTACCCCTGGATTCTTTAACCCAAAAATTTAGTGCTAACCACTACTAGAGGTTTTGCAAAATATTTTTTCTTTCACGAATGGAAGTGTAACTAACCATGTTGCAACTATGTTGTAGAAATTTACCTTAATTTAGATGCATATATATTTCTTATCAATCCTAAATAGGATTCTGGTATTGGAATTCATCACCATTCAGAAAAGGTACATCCACATACGTGGGCATGCACACCTACGTAGGTTTAACCCATTTAAGTTAGAATATGGATTGGGATACAGATGGCATTTCTCCAAGCTTTTTTATATGAAGGTAAACACTTGCATGTTTTTTTTTGCGGAAAAAAAGACTTAGATGTTCTCAGTAGTATTCTTTAAAAAACTAAAGTTATAAAGTTAGCTTACAAGTTTACAATCTCATATGAACAATTCATGAATAGAAAATCAAAGTCAAACAAAGCTATTGATACATGACCAAATAATAATGTTATGTAGAATAGGACTAGCCTGTGCAAATGCACGGGTTGACGACTAGTATGATAAATTCATGAGAGCACAGCTCTGGTTACCTTGATAATTCGGCTACCAATATGATAATTTCATGAGAGCACAGCTCTGATTACCTTGATAATTCGGCTACCAAGCCAATATGATACTTTCATGAGAGCTCAGCTCTGATTACCTTGGGATTTCAGCTATCAAGCCAATATTCAAACTTCATATGGGCATAGCTCTGACCTACTTGGCGAATTAATGACCGGGTTACATAGACCAAAGAGAGTCTGACTGCGTAGCACAGCTCAAACATAGGTTTGTGATAACCCGGCAGCATATGATGGCATTTAGTACTTGGAATTATTTCTCTTCTATGTTTTTGGTCGTCACCCATATTGCATTGACATAATAAGCCGACAGTTTTTCATCATATATCACAGGTATGATATTTTTTGAATATATTCAGTCATGATTAAACCGGCCCTGGTTATGAACTATTTTAGTTACCAGCAGTTTTATATTGGTGTTATGACCCATCCTGCGGTAAACCGCCAGGACACTTGTGATCTGTCTGTATACAGGAACAGATTCAAATTGCTAAATAACATAAGCCCAAGTGGCAGATCTTACATTGACGGATCAACAATGTCATGCAAAGCAAAATATGCACGATGGCATAGTCAACAAAAGAGTTCAGGCTAGCCTATTACAAGGCATCTGATGGCCCAATGAGAACAGGAACTCATGAAAATTATTCATACAGTATTCTAATAATTACACCAGCTTATGATTCTTGGCGGGTTGAGGCCCCAGGATCTCCCCGCGTTTCTTCTTCCTCTTCAACTCCTTGCTTATCCATCAGCTGGAAGTCAGGCGTAGCCCAGTTGGTACCGGTCAATGCTCTAAACACAGCTTCATCATCAATAAGATTGGATGGATCAATGTCAGGGGCAAAGATCTGCTTACGAATCGGAGGAATGAGATCTGTTGGCTCATGAACCGGCACCCCAATCTTCTTCTTGTCAGCATCATAAGCCGCCTGGTATGTGGTTAAGCTAGTTTCGTCAGCTAGCTTGCTTGCTAACGGACGCATAGCTCTTGCTATTGCTGCAAAGTCATCAGCACTGATGTCAGACCCATCTTCTTTAACATTGGGACAGCCGTTGGCCAAATCTTCCGGGTTAACGCGCCAGCTCTAGCGGCTCCCCGTTTTAAGTCCTCAATTCTTTTGGGCAGCACTGATAATTAATTCAGAGTGTCTTGGATAAGTGTTGAAGGAGTTTTCTTATGCATTGTTGCAACAATGGTTTGCTGGGCACCAGTATATAGCTGCTCTACAATAGTGTAGACTGATACGTCTCCAACGTATCTATAATTTTTGATTGCTCCATGCTATATTATCTATTGTTTTGGACATTATTGGGTTTTATTTTCCACTTTTATATTATTTTTGTGACTAACCTATTAACCGGAGGCCCAACCCAGAATTGCTGTTTTTTGCCTATTTTAGGGTTTCGAAGAAAAGGAATATCAAACGGAGTCCAAACGGAATGAAACCTTCGGGAACGTGATTTTCTCACCGAACATGATCCAGGAGACTTGGACCCTACGTCAAGAAACAAAGGAGGAGGCCACGAGGTAGGGGGGCGCGCCTACCCCCCAGGCGCGCCCTCCACCCTCGTGGGCCCCCTGTTGCTCCACTGACGTACTCCTTCCTCCTATATATACCTACATACCCCGAAACGATCAGATACGGAGCTAAAACCCTAATTCCACCACCGCAACTTTCTGTATCCGCGAGATCCCATCTTGGGGCCTGTTCCGGAGCTCCGTCCGAGGGGGCATCCATCACGGAGGGCTTCTACATCAACACCATAGCCTCTCCGATGAAGTGTGAGTAGTTTACCTCAGACCTTTGGGTCCATAGTTATTAGCTAGATGGCTTCTTCTCTCTTTTTGGATCTCAATACAATGTTCTCCCTCTCTCTTGTGGAGATCTATTCGATGTAATCTTCTTTTTGCGGTGTGTTTGTTGAGACCGATGAATTGTGGGTTTATGATCAAGATTATCTAGGGACAACATTTGAATCTTCTCTGAATTCTTTTATGTATGATTGGTTATCTTTGCAAGTCTCTTCGAATTATCAGTTTGGTTTGGCCTACTAGATTGATCTGTCTTGCAATGGGAGAAGTGCTTAGCTTTGGGTTCAATCTTGCGGTGTCCTTTCCCAGTGACAGTAGGGGCAGCAAGGCACGTATTGTATTGTTGCCATCGAGGATAACAAGATGGTTTTTTTATCATATTGCATGAATTTATCCCTCTACATCATGTCATCTTGCTTAAGGCGTTACTCTATTTCCATGAACTTAATACTCTAGATGCATGCTGGATAGCGGTCGATGAGTGGAGTAATAGTAGTAGATGCAGGCAGGAGTCGGTCTACTTGTCTTGGACGTGACGCCTATATACATGATCATACCTAGATATTCTCATAACTATGCTCAATTCTGTCAATTGCTCAATAGTAATTCGTTCACCCACCGTAAAATACTTATGCTCTTGAGAGAAGCCACTAGTGAAACCTATGGCCCCCGGGTCTATCGTCATCATATTAATCTTCCAATACTTAGTTATTTCCTTTGCTTTTAATTTACTTTGCATCTTTATCATAAAAATACCAAAAATATTATCTTATCATATCTATCAGATCTCACTCTCGTAGTGACCATGAAGGGATTGACAACCCCTTATCGCGTTGGTTGAGAGGAGTTATTTGCTTTGTGCAGGTACTAGGGGACGCACACGCAACCTCCTACTGGATTGATACCTTGGTTCTCAAAAACTGAGGGAAATACTTACGCTACTTTGCTGCATCATCCTTTCCTCTTCAGGGAAATCCAACGCAGTGCTCAAGAGACAGCAAGAAGAATTTCTGGCGCCGTTGCCGGGGAGGTTCGCGCAAGTCAAGATTTGACTTCCGACAACGAGCCATTTCTGGCGCCTACGCAAAAGTCAACATACCAAGTACCCATCACAACCCTTATCTCCCGCATTACATTATTTTCCATTTGCCTCTCGTTTTCCTCTCCCCCACTTCACCCTTGCCGTTTTATTCGCCCTCTCTCTCTATCCCCCTCTCTTTCTCTATTGGCCTCTTTTTGCCCGCTTGCCTTTTGTTTGCTTGTGTGTTTGATTGCTTGCTTGTCTCGATGGCTCTTCCCCGATTTGGTGATCTTCACCTTAAAAGGTTAGAAGAAATCGAAAACAACGTTAGGAGTTTTATGGTCTTGCAATTTGAGCATAATAGTTTCTTTAGAAACGAGCTTAAGGATCAAAAAAAATTATGAGTTTTATGAATAAGGAGCTCGATGATATGTCTAAAGAATTTGATGGTTTAAGATCCCAAATTGCTCGTCTTGAGAAATTGACTGCTGAAATTTCGGATAAGCAGGCTACCTTAGTTCTTAGGATGGCCGCTAAACCGGATTTTTATGAAAATAAAGATGAAGATCTAAAAGTTATTGATGTGTCCCCTATTAAATCTTTTTTTGCAATATGAATCTTGATAATGATGGGACTTAATATGATCCACCTTTACCTAGAAGGCGTTCCAAAAATTCGGAGTTTTTAGATCTTGATGCTAAATTTGATGAAAGTGGGATTGAAGAAATTAAAACCCTAGATGTTGCTAAACCCACTATTCTAGATTTCAAGGAATTTAATTATGAAAATTGCTCTTTGATTGATTGCATTTCCTTGTTGCAATCTGTGCTAAATTATCCTCATGCTTATAGTCAAAATAAAGTGTTTACTAAATATATCGTTGATGCCTTGATGCAATCTTATGAAGAAAAACTTGAGTTGGAAGTTTATATACCTAGAAAATTTATGGTGGGAACCTACTATTAAAATTAAAATTAAAGATCATGAGTTCTATGCTTTGTGTGATTTGGGTGCTAGTGTTTCCACGATTCCAAAGACTTTGTGTGATTTGTTAGGTTTCCGTGATTTTGATGATTGCTCTCTAAACTTGCACCTTGCGGATTACACTATTAAGAAACCTATGGGAAGAATTAATGATGTTCTTATTGTTGCAAATAGGAATTATGTGCCCGTAGATTTTATCGTTCTTGATATAGATTGCAATCCTTCTTGTCCCATTATTCTTGGTAGACCTTTCCTTAGAACGATTGGTGCAATTATTGATATGAAGGAAGGAAATATTAGATTCCAATTTCCGTTAAGGAAAGGCATGGAACACTTTCCTTGAAAGAAAATTAAATTATCTTATGAATCTATTATGAGTGTCACTTATGGATTGCCTACCAAATATGGCAATACCTAGATCTATCCTTGCTTTTTATGCCTAGCTAGGGGCGTTAAACGATAGCGCTTGTAGGGAGGCAAACCAATTTTATGTTTATTCCTTGCTTTTTGATCCTGTTTAGTAATAAATAATTTATCTATCCTCTATTTTTTTTGTGTTTTTGTGTTTAATTAGTGTTTGTGCCAAGTAGAACCGTTGGGAAGACTTGGGGAAAGTCTTGATATCTTGCTGTAAAAAACAGAAACTTTAGCATTCACGAGAACTGCTGCCATTTTTATTTGGAAAGTGATATTTAGTTAATTATTTTTGAAGATGATTAATAGATAAATTCCTCACGTCCAGAAATTTATTTTAGAATTTTTGGGGTTCCAGATCTTGCGCTAGCTATAGATTACTACAGACTGTTCTGTTTTTGACAGATTCTGTTTTTCGTGTGTTGTTTGCATATTTTGATGAATCTATGGCTAGTAAAATAGTTTATAAACCATAGAGAAGTTGGAATACAGTAGGTTTAACACCAATATAAATAAAGAATGAGTTCATTACAGTACCTTGAAGTGGTATTTTCTTTTCTTTCACTAACGGAGCTCACGAGATTTTCTACTTTGAGTTTTGTGTTGTGAAGTTTTCAAGTTTTGGGTAAAGATTTGATGGATTATGGAACAAGGAGTTGCAATAGCCTAAGCTTGGGGATGCCCATGGCACCCCCAAGATAATCTAAGGACACCTAAAAGCCAAAGCTTGGGTATGCCCCAGAAGGCATCCCCTCTTTCGTCTACTTCTATCGGTGACACTACAAAAAAAAGACACATCCGTGACATTTTGGGCCGAACGAATTTTTGTTCTGTCGTACATATGACACTTCTATGACAATAATTGTGACAAATCCCGGTATCATCATAGATGTGGTGGGCTCCTACTTCTATGACAAAAAATCATGACAGAAAATGGGCTTTTTGAAGGAAATATGCCCTAGAGGCAATAATAAAGTTATTATTTATTTCCTTATATCATGATAAATGTTTATTATTCATGCTAGAATTGTATTATCCGGAAACATAATACTTGTGTGAATACATAGACAAACTAAACGTCACTAGTGTGCCTCTACTTGACTAGCTCGTTAATCAAAGATGGTTATGTTTCCTAACCATAGACATGTGTTGTCATTTGATTAACGGGATCACATCATTAGGAGAATGATGTGATTGACATGACCCATTCCGTTAGCTTAGCACCCGATCGTTTAGTATGTTGCTATTGCTTTCTTCATGACTTATACATGTTCCTATGACTACGAGATTATGCAACTCCCGTTTGCCGGAGGAACACTTTGTGTGCTACCAAACATCACAACGTAACTGGGTGATTATAAAGGATCTCTACAGGTGTCTCCAAAGGTACATTTTGGGTTGGCGTATTTCGAGATTAGGATTTGTCACTCCGATTGTCGGAAAGGTATCTCTGGGCCCTCTCGGTAATGCACATGACATAAGCCTTGCAAGCATTGCAACTAATGAGTTAGTTGTGAGATGATGTATTACGGAACGAATAAAGAGACTTGCCGGTAACGAGATTGAACTAGGTATTAAGATACCAACGATCGAATCTCGGGCAAGTAACATACCGATGACAAAGGGAACAACGTATGTTGTTATGCGGTCTGATCGATAAAGATCTTCGTAGAATATGTAGGAGCCAATATGAGCATCCAGGTTCCGCTATTGGTTATTGACCGGAGACATGTCTCGGTCATGTCTACATTGTTCTTGAACCCGTAGGGTCCGCACGCTTAAGGTTTCGATGACAGTTATATTATGAGTTTATGAGTTTTGATGTATCGAAGGAGTTCGGAGTGCCGGATGAGATCGGGGCATGGCGAGGAGTCTCGAAATGGTCAAGACGTAAAGATCGATATATTGGACGACTATATTCGGACATCGGAAAGGTTCCGAGTGGTTTGGGTATTTTTTGGAGTACCGGGGATTTACGGGAATACGGGGGAAGAAGTATATGGGCCTTATTGGGCTTTAGGGGAAAGGGAGAGGCAGGCTGCGCGCCCCCCCTTTGACTAGTCCGAATTGGACTAGGGGGAGGGGTGGCGCCCCCTCCTTTCTTCTCTTCCCTCTTCCCCTTCCTTGTCTCCTACTCCTACTACTTGGAAGGACTCCTAGTTGGACTAGGAAAGGGGGAATCCTACTCCCGGTGGGAGTAGGACTCCCCTAGGGCGCGCCATAGAGAGGGTCGGCCCTCCCCTCCTCCCCTCCTTTGTATACGGGGGCAGGGGGCACCCCATAGACACACAAATTGATCTTCAAGATCGTTCTCTTAGCCGTGTGCGGTGCCCCCCTCCACCATAGTCCTCGATAATATTGTAGTGGTGCTTAGGCGAAGCCCTGCGACAGTAGAACATCAAGATCATCACCACGCCGTCGTGCTGACGGAACTCTTCCCCAACACTTTGCTGGATCGGAGTCCGGGGATCGTCATCGAGCTGAACGTGTGCTAGAACTCGGAGGTGCCGTAGTTTCGGTGCTTGATCGGTCGGGCCGTGAAGACGTACGACTACATCAACCGCGTTGTCATAACGCTTCCGCTGTCGGTCTACGAGAGTACGTAGACAACACTCTCCCCTCTCGTTGCTATGCATCACCATGATCTCACGCGTGCATAGGAAATTTTGAAATTACTACGTTCCCCAACAGTGGTATCAGAGCCAGGTTTTATGTGTTGATGTTATATGCATGAGTAGAACACAAGTGAGTTGTGGGCGATATAAGTCATACTGCTTACCAGCATGTCATACTTTGGTTCGGCGGTATTGTTGGATGAAGCGCCCCGGACCGACATTACGCGTACGCTTACGCGAGACTAGTTCTACCGACGTGCTTTGCACACAGGTGGCTGGCGGGTGTCAGTTTCTCCAACTTTAGTTGAACCGAGTGTGGCTAAGCCCGGTCCTTGCGAAGGTTAAAACAACACCAACTTGACAAACTATCGTTGTGGTTTTGATGCGTAGGTAAGAACGGTTCTTGCTAAGCCCAGTAGCAGCCACGTAAAACTTGCAACAACAAAGTAGAGGACGTCTAACTTGTTTTTGCAGGGCATGTTGTGATGTGATATGGTCAAGACGTGATGAGATATAAGTTGTTGTATGAGATGATCATGTTTTGTTGAAGTTATCGGCAACTGGAAAAATCCTTATGGTTGTCTCTCTATTGCATAAGATGCAAGTGCCCAATAATTGCTTTACTTTATCGCTATGCGATAGCAATAGTTGCAAGAGCAATTGTTGGCGAGACGACCATGTGATGACACATTGATATAGATCAAGATGATGGAGATCATGGTGACATGACGATGACGATAAAGATCATGACAATACTTTGGAGATGGAGATCAAAGGCGCAAGATGATGATGGCCATATCATGTCACATATTTTGATTGCATATGATGTTTATCTTTTATACATCTTATTTTGCTTAGTTTGACTGTAGCATTTTAAGATGATCTCTCACTAATTATCAAGAAGTGTTCTCCCTGAGTATGCACCGTTGTGAAAGTTCTTCGTGCTGAGACACCATGTGATGATCGGGTGTGATAGGCTCTACGTTCAAATACAACGGGTGCAAAACAGTTGCACACGCGGAATACTCAGGTTATACTTGACGAGCCAAGCATATACAGATATGGCCTCGGAACACGGAGACCGAAAGGTCGAGCGTGAATCATATAGTAGATATGATCAACATAGTGATGTTCACCAATGAAATTACTCCATCTCACGTGATGATCGGACATGGTTTAGTTGATTTGGATCACGTGATCACTTAGAGGATTAGAGGGATGTCTGTCTAAGTGGGAGTTCTTAAGTAATATGACTAATTGAACTTAAATTTATCATGAACTTAGTCCAGGTAGTATTTTGCAAATCATGTTGTAGATCAATACGTCGCGTTGTTGCTTCCCTGTGTTTATTTTGATATGTTCCTAGAGAAAATTGTGTTGAAAGATGTTATAGTAGAAATGATGTGGATTGGATCCGTGATCTGAGGTTTATCCTCATTGCTGCATAGAAGAATTATGTCGTTGATGCACCGCTAGGTGACAGACCTATTGCAGGAGCAAATGCAGACGTTATGAACGCTTGGCTAGCTCAATATGATGACTACTTGATTGTTTAGTGCACCATGCTTAACGGCTTAGAATCGGGACTTCAAAGACGTTTTGAATGTCATGGACCATAAGAGATGTTTCAGGAGTCGAAGTTAATATTTCAAGCAAATACCCGAGTTGAGAGATATGAAGTCTCCAACAAGTTCTATAGCTAAAAGATGGAGGAGAATCGCTCAACTAGTGAGCATGTGCTCAGATTGTCTGGGTACTACAATTGCTTGAATCAAGTGGGAGTTAATCTTCCAGATAAAATAGTGATTGACAAAATTCTCTAGTCACCATCACCAAGTTAGTAGAACTTCGTGATGAACTATGATATGCAAGGGATAACGGAAACGATTCCCAAGCTCTTCGTAATGCTGAAATTGACGAAGGTAGAAATCGAGAAAAACATCAAGTGTTGATGGTAGACAAGACCACTAGTTTCAAGAAAAGGGCAGAGGGAAGAAGGGGAACTTCAATAAGAACAGCAAGCAAGTTGCTGCTCAAGTGAAGAAGCACAATTCTGGTCCTAAGCCTGAGACTAAGTGCTTCTACTGCAAAGGGACTGGTCATTGGAAGCGGAACTACCCCAAGTGATTGGCGGATAAGAAGGATGGCAAAGTGAACATAAGTATATTTGATATACATGTTATTGATGTGTACTTTACTAGTGTTTATAGCAACCCCTCAGTATTTGATACTAGTTCAGTTGCTAAGATTAGTAACTCAAAACGGGAGTTGCAGAATAAACAGAGACTAGTTAAGGGTGAAGTGACGATGTGTGTTGGAAGTGGTTCCAAGATTGATATGATCATCATTGCACACTCCCTATACTTTCGGGATTAGTGTTGAACCTAAATAAGTGTTATTTGGTGTTTACGTTGAGCATGAATATGATTTGATCATGTTTATTGTAATACAGTTATTCATTTAAGTAAGAGAATAAATTGTTGTTCTGCTTACATGAATAAAACCTTATATGGTTACACACCCAATGAAAATAGTTCATTGGATCTCGATCGTAGTGATACACATAATCATAATATTGAAACCAAAAGATGCAAAGTTAATAATGATAGTGCAACTTATTTGTGGCACTGCCGTTTAGGTCATAATGGTGTAAAGCGCATGAAGAAACTCCATGCTGATGGGTTTTTGGAATCACTTGGTTATGAATCACTTGATGCTTGTGAACCATGCCTAATGGGAAAGATGACTAAGACTCCATTCTCCAGAACAATGGAGCGAGCAACAGATTTGTTGGAAATCATACATACTGATGTATGTGGTCCGATGAATATTGAGGCTCGTGGCAGGTATCATTATTTTCTGATCTTCACAGATGATTTGAGCAGATATGAGTATATCTACTTGATGAAACACAAGTCTGAAACATTTGAAAAGTTCAAAGAATCTCAGAGTGAAGTGGAGAATCATCGTAACAAAAATGAAAGTTTCTATGAGATAATCGCAGAAGTAAAATATTTGAGTTACGAGTTTGGCCTTCAATTAAAACAATGTGGAATAGTTTCACAAACTCATGCCACCTGGAACACCACAGCGTAATGGTGTGTCCGAACATCATAACCGTACTTTATTTGATATAGTGCAATCTATGATGTCTCTTATCGATTTACCAGTATCGTTTTGGGGTTATGCATTAGAGACAACTACATTCACGTTAAAAAGGGCACCATCTAAATCCATTGAGACGACACCGTATGAACTGTGGTTTGGCAAGAAACCAAAGTTGTCATTTCTTAAAGTTTGGGGTTGCGTTGCTTATATGAAAAAGTTTCATCCTGATAAGCTCAAACTCAAATCGGAGAAGTGCGTCTTCATAGGATACCCAAAAGAAAATGTTGGGTACACCTTCTATCATAGATCCGAAGGCAAGATATTCGTTGCTGAGAATGGATCCTTTCTAGAGAAGGAGTTTCTCTTGAAAGAAGTGAGTGGGAGGAAAGTAGAAAACTTGATAAGGTAATTGTACCTTGTCCCTTATTGGAAAGTAGTTCATCACAGAAATCTGTTCTTGTGACTACTACACCAATTAGTGACGAAGCTAATGACGATGATCATGTAACTTCAGATCAAGTTACTACTGAATCTCGTAGGTAAACCAGAGTGAGATCCGCACCAGAGTGGTACGGTAATCCTATTCTGGAAGTCATGTTACTAGACCATGACGAACTTGCGAACTATGAGGAAGCGATGATGAGCCCAGATTCCGTGAAATGGTTTGAGGCCATGAAATCTGAGATATGATCCATGTATGAGAACAAAGTATGGACTTTGATGGATTTGCCCGATGATAGGCAAGCCATAGAAAATAAATGGATCTTCATGAGGAAGACGGACGCTGATAGTAGTGTTACTATCTACAAAGCTAGAATTATCGCAAAAGGTTTTCGACAAGTTCAAGGTGTTGACTACGATGAGAGTTTCTCACTCGTATCTATGCTTAAGTCTGTCCGAATCATGTTAGCAATTGCTGCATTTTATGAAATCTGGCAAATGGATAAACAAAACTGCATTCCTTAATGGATTTATTAAAGAAGAGTTGTATACGATGCAACTAGAAGGTTTTGTCGATCCTAAATGTGTTAACTAAATATGCAAGCTCCAGCGATCCATCTATGGACTGGTGCAAGCATCTCGGAGTTGGAATATACGCTTTGATAAGTTGATCAAAGCATATAGTTTTATACAGACTTGCGGTGAAGCCTGTATTTACAAGAAAGTGAGTGGGAGCACTACAACATTTCTGACAAGTATATGTGAATGACATATTATTGATCGGAAATAATGTAGAATTATTCTGTAAAGCATAAAGAAGTATTTGAAAGGAGTTTTTCAAAGAAAGACCTCGGTGAAGCTGCTTACATATTGAGCATCAAGATCTATAGAGATAGATCAAGACGCTTGATAAGTTTTTTCAATGAGTACATACCTTGACAAGATTTTGAAGTATTTCAAAATGGAACAGTCAAAGAAAGAGTTCTTGCCTGTGTTACAAGGTGTGAAATTGAGTAAGACTCAACGCCCAACCACGGCAGAAGATAGAAAGAGAATGAAAGTCATTCCCTATGCCTCAGCCATAGGTTCTATAAAGTATGCCATGCTATGTACCAGATCTATTGTATACCCTACACTAATTTTGGCAAGGGAGTACTATAGTGATCTAGGAGTAGATCACTGGACATCGGTCAAAATTATCCTTAGTGGAATAAGGATATGTTTCTCGATTATGGAGGTCACAAAAGGTTCGTCGTAAAAGGATTACGTCGATACATGTTTTGGGCACTGATCCGGATGACTCTAAGTCTTCATCTGGATACATATTGAAAGTGGGAGCAATTAGCTAAAGTAGCTCTGTGCAAAGCATTGTAGACATAGAAATTTGCAAAATACATACGGATCTGAATTTTGGCAGACTCGTTGACTAAGCTTCTCTCACAAGCAAAACATGATCACACCTTAGTACTCTTTGGGTATTAATCACATACAGATGTGAACTAGATTACTGACTCTAGTAAACCCTTTGAGTGTTGGTCACATGACGATGTGAACTATGGGTTTTAATCACATGGTGGTGTGAACTATTGATGTTAAATCACATGGCGATGTGATCTAGATTACTGACTCTAGTGCAAGTGGGAGACTGAAGGAAATATGCCCTAGAGGCAATAATAAAGTTATTATTTATTTCCTTATATCATGATAAATGTTTATTATTCATGCTAGAATTGTATTATTCGGAAACATAATACTTGTGTGAATACATAGACAAACTAAACGTCACTAGTGTGCCTCTACTTGACTAGCTCGTTAATCAAAGATGGTTATGTTTCCTAACCATTGACATGTGTTGTCATTTGATTAACGGGATCACATCATTAGGAGAATGATGTGATTGACATGACCCATTCCGTTAGCTTAGCACCCGATTGTTTAGTATGTTGCTATTGCTTTCTTCATGACTTATACATGTTCCTATGACTATGAGATTATGCAACTCCCGTTTGCCGGAGGAACACTTTGTGTGCTACCAAACGTCACAACGTAACTGGGTGATTATAAAGGAGCTCTACAGGTGTCTCCAAAGGTACACGTTGGGTTGGCGTATTTCAAGATTAGGATTTGTCACTCCGATTGTCGGAGAGGTATCTCTGGGCCCTCTCGGTAATGCACATTCACATAAGCCTTGCAAGCATTGCAACTAATGAGTTAGTTGCGGAGATGATGTATTACGGAACGAGTAAAGAGACTTGCCGGTAACGAGATTGAACTAGGTATTGAGATACCGACGATCGAATCTCGGGCAAGTAACATACCGATGACAAAGGGAACAACGTATGTTGTTATGCGGTCTGACCGATAAAGATCTTCGTAGAATATGTAGGAGCCAATATGAGCATCCAGGTTCCGCTATTGGTTATTGACCGGAGACGTGTCTCGGTCATGTCTACATTGTTCTCGAACCCGTAGGGTCCGCACGCTTAAGGTTTCGATGACAGTTATATTATGAGTTTATGAGTTTTGATGTACCGAAGGAGTTCAGAGTCCCGGATGAGATCGGGGACATGACGAGGAGTCTCGAATGGCCGAGACGTAAAGATCGATATATTGGACGACTATATTCGGACATCGGAAAGGTTCTGAGTGGTTCGGGTATTTTTCGGAGTACCGTGGAGTTATGGGAATACGGGGGAAGAAGTATATGGGCCTAATTGGGCTTTAGGGGAAAGGGAGAGGTAGGCCGCGCGCCGCCCCATTGACTAGTCTGAATTGGACTAGGGGGAGGGGCGGCGCCCCCTCCTTCCTTTCTTCCCTCTTACCCTTCCTTGTCTCCTACTCCTACAACTTGGAAGGACTCCTAGTTGGACTAGGAAAGGGGGAATCCTACTCCCGGTGGGAGTAGGACTCCCCTAGGGCGCGCCATAGAGAGGGCCGGCCCTCCCCTCCTCCACTCCTTTATATACGGGGGCAGGGGGCACCCCATAGACACACAAGTTGATCTTCAAGATCGTTCTCTTAGCCGTATGCGGTGCCCCCCTCCACCATAGTCCTCGATAATATTGTAGTGGTGCTTAGGCGAAGCCCTGCGACAGTAGAACATCAAGATCGTCACCACGCCGTCGTGCTGATGGAACTCTTCCCCGACACTTTGCTGGATCGGAGTCCGGGGATCGTCATCGAGCTGAACGTGTGCTAGAACTCGGAGGTGTCGTAGTTTCGGTGCTTGATCGGTCGGGCCGTGAAGACGTACGATTACATCAACCGCGTTGTCATAATGCTTCCGCTGTCGGTCTACGAGAGTACGTAGACAACACTCTCCCCTCTCGTTGCTATGCATCACCATGATCTCACGTGTGCGTAGGAAATTTTCAAATTACTACGTTCCCCAACACTTTTCGTCCTGGGCGGGCCAGAGACACAGCTGCATGACATTCTTTGGGCCGTCCATGACGGAAAAAACCGTGGTAGAAGCGAGGGGGAGGAAAATTTCGGGGAGTTCCCGGTTATAGTGGGGGGTCGGGGGCCGAGCGATGCGTGTTTCTCTCGTACACGTACGCACGTGTGTGCGAGGCGTTGGCTCTAATTGAACCCGAGCGAGGCGTTGGGCTCTAACTGTACCTGAGCGATTGCACTGCAGGCTACGCGTTATGAACCCGAGCGATCGATCGATGGCTGTTAACTGAACCCGATCGAGCGATTCCTTGGCTACTGCTGCTAACTGAAGCCGATCGATGGGATGAACAGTGAGCGTTGCGGGGGGGGTTGGATGAACAGTGAGCGGTGGCGTTGCCTCTGGATGAACAGGACCCCGTGGTGTGGTGGAGGGCTGGATGAACAGTAGACGGTGGAGGGGTGCCCGTGGAGGGGTGGATGAACAGGACCCCGTGGTGTGGAGGGCAGGATGAATAGTAGATGGTGGAGGGGTGCCCGTGGAGGGGTGGATGAACAGGACCCCTGGTGTGGAGGGCTGGATGAATAGTAGACGGTGGAGGGGTGGTTGAACAATCGCCGGTGGAGTAGCGCGCGGTGGAGGCTGGATGAACAGGAGCCCATGGAGGCTGGAGGAGGTCGATGGTGGATGAAAAGTAGCTCGTGGAGGCTGGAGGGGGTCGGTGGTGGAGATGAACAGTATCCCGTGGAGTCCCGTTTTGCGGTATGCCACACCCCTCCCGATGAACATGACCCCCGTTTCGACCGTAGCGCTCCAACACAAGTCCGTTTCCTCCGTTTTGCGGTACGCCACACCCCTCCCGATCAACAGGACCCCGTTTCGACCGTAGGAGGTCCGTTTCCTCCATTTTGCGGTATGCCACACCCCTCCCGATCAACATGACCCGTGTTTCGACCGTAGGAGGTCCGTTTCGTCCGTTTTGCGGTACGCCACACCCCTCCCGATCAACAGGACCCCCGTTTCGACCGTAGGAGGTCCGTTTCCTCCGTTGTGCGGTACGCCAGGCCTCGTTTCCATCGCCTCTTCCGTCCAAGCCCTCCCGATGAACACGACCACACATTCCATTCCGACCCATGAACACGACGACGTTGTTTCTCCGTTCTGACCCAGCCATGTACACGAGCCCTCGCCGTACGTATGCGCAAGTAGGCGTTCGAGACCCCGCCCGTATGTACACATACGTGGCCGTATTTTCTTTCTTGCACCCTGGCCGCCTCTACTACGACACATGCGCGCCTCTACATCCACCAGTATATATGTACGTACACGTTCGCGACCAGAATGACAACGCTACGTACGCTTCGACCAGGTGGATCCCGACTGTCAGGCACTTCCTTGCCTGCGAAGATGTAGCTGGTGGGTCCCAGCAGTCAGGGGGCGAAATACGGTGGCCCGTCCAGTGGGTCCCCGCTGTCAGGTGGAGGAATAATTATTTTGCACGTAATAAGGAGGCACTTCCTTGCTGCGGCCGTGGACCCAACTGTCAGCCTCTCCACATACAGTCCATGTCCGATGGAAGTCATTCCTTGACCATGTTGACCACGCCGCCCCGAGAGCACCAGGGCGGTGGACGACGGCGAGGCCTAGGAAGGGGACGACGCGGAGCCAGGGAAGACGTGGCAGTGGATGCCCACGCGTAGAGGAGTACGAGGGTTCACTGGTTCACTGCGGTGTGAGGCTGCCGTCGCCACAGAATAACACGGGGTGTGGGTGAGTAGAGGGATGGCCTGGCCAGCGGTGGGAGTAGTAGGGGGCGGTGAGGCCTCCGCCGCATCGCAACCGGCCACGGGAGGCAGGAGCACGAGGCACGACCGGCGCTGGTTTGGGAGGCTAGAGCAAGAAGACCAGAGGCTGAAGAAGCACTACGGCCGTTGGATGGACATCGTACGGTCACTGGAGTTAGAATCGTGCATATTGACTAAGTTGACAAAGCCCTCCGTCCCCGTCAACTTAGTAGGCCCACAAGTCAGCCTCCTAGCAAGGTGGGCCCCAGCTAGCCGGGGGAGTATTCATTTTTTTGTGCGTAATAAGGAGGCACTTCCGGTGGGTCCGAGCTAATAGCGGGGGGAACGTTTTTTTCGCGAAATACGGTGGCCCGTCCGGTTGGCCCCAGTAGTTAGGGGGAAACGATTTTTTCGCAAAATACTGGTGGCCCGTCCGGTGGGTCCCTGCTGTTAGGTGGAGGAATAATTATTTTCTGCGTAATAAGGAGGCACTTCCTTGCGGCTGCCATGGACCCAGCTGTCAGCCTCTCCACGTACAGTATTCTTCCGATGGAATTCGGTCGTTGACCACATTGACCACGGCGCGCCGACAGCACCACGGCGGTGGACGATGGCGAGGCCTAGGAAGGGGACGACCTGGAGCCGGGGAAGACGCGGCAGTGGATGCCCATGCGGAGAGGAGTACGAGGGTTCACTGGTTTGGCTGCGCTACCGTCGCCGCAGAATAACAGGGGGTGTGGGTGAGTGGAGTGGAGGGATGGCCTGGCCAGCGGTGGGAGTAGTATGGGGGCGGTGAGGCCTCCGCGGCAGCACAGCCGGCCACGGGAGGCAGGAGCAGGCGGCACGACCGACGCTGGTTTGGGCGGCTGGAGCAAGAAGACCAGAGGTTGAAGAAGCACTACGGCCGTTGGATGGACATCGTATGGTCAGTCGAGCTAGAATCGTGCATATTGACTAAGTTGACAAAGCCCTTCGTCCCCGTCAACTTAGTAGGCCCACTATACTGGGTCGCAGCTAGCAGGGGGAGTATTCATTTTTTGTGCGTAATAAGGAGGCACTTCCTTGCGTGCGAAGATATAGCTGGTGGGTCTGAGCTGTTAGCAGCGGTAACGTTTTTTTCACGAAATACAGAGGCCGTTTCGGTGGGTCCCAGATGTCAGGTGGAGGAAATCATTATTTTGCACGTAATAAGGAGGCATTTCCTTGCGTGCAGCCATGGACCCAGCTGTCAGCCTCTCCACGTACAATCCACTTCAGATGCATGTCAGTCGTTGACCATGCTGACCACACCACGCCGAGAGCACCAGGGCGGTGGACGACAGCGAGGCCTAGGAAAGGAATGACACGGAGGCAGGGAAGCCTCGACCGTTGTTTTTGTTTCCCACGCGGAGGGGAGTATGACTGTACGAGGGTTTACTGGTTCGTCTGCCGTCGCCGGAGAATAACAGCAGGTGTGGGTGAGTAGAGGGATGGCTAGGCCAGCGATGGGAGTACGGTGGGGGCGGTGAGGCCTGCGCGGCAGCACAGCCGGCCGCGGGGAGGAGGGAGCAGGTAGTCCCGCTGGTGCTTGTTTGAGCGGCTGGAGCAGGAAGATCAGAGATTGAAGAAGCACGACGGCCGTTGGATGGACATCCAACAGTATATAGGCCATCTGTGGAAAGCCTCAAATCTGTGGAAAACAGCATACAACCCATCTGCCATTATTTCAAATAATTTACAACCCATTCGCTAATTCTTATGGGTTTTTTGGAGCCCATATTGTTTATGTTAGCATTACAGCCCATATTGTGGCCACGGTTAAAAAAATATACGAAATTTTGCATATGTCGGTGCGGTCTGAACTGTTTTTAATCCTGAAATTTCGAGTCACATTCAGACTAATTTAAAAAATAAATGTATATCAATATAAAATCCAATAAATTGTCCACACATAAAAATCAATGCAATTTAAAATCTTGAAATGAAAAAAAGATATTTGAAAATAATTGCCAATTTGATGTGTTTTAAAAATGTACAGCCCATTTCTCATTACTGATAGGCCATTGTCTCGGCCAGCCGAATGAAGCTCTCCTCGTCTTGAAAGATTTGCAGCCCAACAGGCCTGATAAAGCGACTTATTTGACAAATCACAAAAAAACTGGGCTAGCCATTTTCAGAAAGCAAAAAAAAACTACTGGGCTGGTCTGTGGTAAACATAAAAGAAAAGGCTGTCTAGACAGGCCAGAGTGTCCCGCACAGCCCAGTTGACACCCTGCTTTGTCTCAAAAACAAATTAGATAAATTCCACTCCAATTATGGCGATTCATAAAAATGCCACTGCAATTTCCAAACTTTGAAAAATGCCACTGCAATTTTTGCAAACTTTAAAAAACGCCACTGCAGTTTGCAAACTTTGAAAAATGCCACTCCAGACTTCGAAAAATGCCACTAGAAATGGCATTTTTAAAAGTTTGGAAATTGCAGTGGCATTTCTCGGATACACCAGATTTGGAGTGGCATTTATCAAATTAACCCAAAACAAAAATAACTGGGCAAGTTGCTGGGTCCCTGGTGTCAGCCGCTCGTTGTGCAATTCTCTCGTTTATTGACTACGTTGACAATGACATGAGACCCAGATGTCAGAAATCCACTAGGAGGAGCCATTTTTTTATTGTCTTGAAATAAGGAGGCACTTGCTTGCGTACTGCCATGACCTTGGCGGGTCCCTGCTGTCATCCTCTCCACGTACAGTCATCTCCTGATTGTGTACGCATCAACTTGCTAGGCCCACAAGTCAGCTCTCTAAACCGTAGAGGACAAATACAACCCATTTAAAGAAAATAACAGCCCATTCCATACATTCAAACGGAAAGTTCAACATTCAGACCAAAGTAACAGGTCTGATCCACATATAGAGTACTGAACTTCCACGTTGACAACCATCATAGTCAAGTTAACTATCTACTCCCACTAACACTCTAGTAGCGTACAAGTCCTAACTTACTCTTAGCTAACTAGACGATGCCGGCCGCCATCTGCTGTCCACGCTAAACGCCGGCATCGGCGTCCTCCGCCTCGCCTCGGACTTGCCAGAGGTGCGATAGGAGGCACTTGCTTGCGTACGAGCTTGTCAGTTTCTTCAGAGGTAGGCATTTTTATTCAAAAAACTACCACTTCGCATCTTGCGTCGCAAATAAAACTGCCAGGAGCGCATTTGTAGGCTAGCCAGTGATCGATCAGTAACTTGTAAACACTGAGCGAACACAAATAAGTAACTGTTAATGCATCTCAATGATTCATAGATCATATACAAATATGTAGCTCCAAAAGCAAAGATCAGCCACTTCGGATCTTGCGTCGCAACTAAAACTAACTAGTACAATTCCCATACATAAGATCAACATGTTAATGCATCTCAATGATTCACAGATCATATACAAATATGTAGCTCCAAAAGCAAAGATCTAGAAAAAACATCTGTTCTTCCTACTAACATGGATGCTTCTATTGGCCAACATTCAGTACGAACTGAAAGACAAATTTGTTTGTGAAATCTACAATTCCTCTTGCAAACATAAGTGGTTTCACCAACAGCTGGAACCATGAGAATGAACCAGACATGATGGAGGAACATGCACTGTAATATGATTTGGTCTTCCCTCGATCACACTACGAGACTATTTTTGGAATACAAACTTTAACTTAGGCAGAATGATGTCCATTGTATAATCAGACCAAAGCAATGAAGCACCTAGTGTTGGCCAATAAATAGTACAATACTACTTTTCTGCAGTCCATGAAGTGACTATCCAATCTTTCTATGTCTATTTTCAAATGGCACTGCATGTAGTGACCATACTATTCTCTTGTGCAGTTCAACCAAAATTGCGGGCACTTTGTTGGTTTGCCAAATAGCAACGGGCAGACATCTCTGTCTGCACAAATATCAAGCAGCTAGTAAACATATACCACACCTTGTATTTTTGGTTTAAACATGTCTCTTCCGCTTAGCATCTGTCATGTTCTGCACTGGACAATCTGATACAGTTATGTTTTGCTCTGGACAATTTCATATTGAAATGATTTGCTGGTTCAGAGCAGAAATATAGCGCCCATTCTTCATCAGACCAAGGATATCCATGTTCGCAGTGATGGAAGAGGTGAAATCGATACAACCGAAATTGAGCATCCAATCACTGAATCATGTCCTGCACCTCCAATGTAGGTCCACCCTGCCAATAAATTCACATGCAAACCACTAGTATTACTATCTAATGACAGTACAAAAAGAGTAACAAGATAGTAGCAAACCATGTACCTTCTTAATGAACAGCTCATAGTGCCACCAATTGGATATAAAGGTTGGGAAAAAAACATGCTCCTAATGTTGAACCAGTTGGACTTTTTGTGCAGTTTCACTAAAATCGAGCATCCCTGTTTGCATAGATATTGAAAGTGTGATTACTCTCAAAGTGGCACTAGTTGAAGCATAGACTCACAAATATAAGCATTCCAATTTCTTAATGGGAAAAGGTAGCAAGACTGTTTCTAACCACCTGTTTGACGGAATAAATAAAGCAACAACGACTGATGTGAGGAAGGCATACATAGTTTTTTCTGGAAAAGTGAGCCATTCCTGACCTTTCCTCTTCTTTTAAGAAAATTTTGTGCAGTTCTACTAAAATAAAATGCCATCATCGCCTTGACAATTTAGTGACACTGTACAAAAGGAAATGACCTAACATTACATCATGATGTCAGGTATGTAGTCAACAGGCATTAGAGACAAACATACAGACATCCTCAAGAGAACAGCCAGAGGAGGAGGTGCCCACTCTTGACCTTTCCTCTTGTCTTCATAATTGTCTGTGCAGTTTAACCAAAATAAAATGACATCAGCGCCTTGGCATTTTGGTGACACTGTACAAAAAAATTAACTTATCTCATGAAAGTGAGGTATGTAATCTATAAGCATTAACAGTGCAAAAATCTGACGGGAGTAACAAGTTTCATCGTTGGTATACTGGCTGTGCAACAACATTAGAATGCCTTATAGCTGAAAAATCTTTAATACATCCACAATCAACAGCTAACCCTGAAATAATCCAGTGACATTAAATGGCATTGCTTAAATTTATGGGTGGCATTAGACTGAGAGCGGCATTAGTTAAATGTGGCATCACTTTAGCAGTAGCATTGCTTGACTTGACTGCTGGCTTTATACTAATAGCAAAAAAAGTGGCAATAAGAGCATGGGAGGCACCAGTACGATGTACCTCCACTGACACAGAGTGGTGAGGGAGGTATGGTTGCTCAGAGCAACAAATATCCAGGCAGCATATGTGGATTACGGTCCCATTTTTGTTCTCTTTAGCCACCTTTTTCCTATGCGAGGACAACAAACCGATCGACCTGGTCATTCTCTATTGCGTTGTCATGCCTTTCTACCCTTCTTCAACCAAGAGACACGAGACTCGTTCCTTAGCTACTGATTTCCCCCTTTTCAACCTAGATGCGGGTTCGATGCCTACTCTCTTGGATAGTATAATCTCCCTTCCTTTCCTTATTCAACCCAGACATGGATTAGTCTGCATGAAGTAGGGTTTCCTTTAATAGTGCAAATTATGGTTTTCGTCTGCCTGGCTAGCAGAGTAGAGGATAGAAAATTGGGAAGATGGTGGAGTGGAAAAAGATCCACATGCAACGACGTAGCAGATGGGGCAATAGAACAAGGTTATGGCTCGAAAAGAGGTAGCATACCTGAGGGTCGACGGGAAGTGGCTTCGCTCATGGTCGTCGTCCTCTGCACACACTACGGCAGTGAGCTTAGGGACGGAGGCCATCCCGCGTGGGCGCTAGGTCTGAGAGGACGGCCTTGTCGTCAGTGCGTGACCTCGCTCGCCGACGACGACTACGTCAATGCTGCACGTCCTTTTCTTCCCCGGTGGATCTGTGACCACCGGTGAGGAGGGAGAGAGGGGCCGTCTTTTTTAGATCTGGAGAGAGGGTGGTAGTGTGAGAAGCAAGTGGGCAGCCCTTAGCAAGAAAGCGCTGAAGCTGCAGCCTATATATATATATATATGTTTTTATACTACTAGTACTAGAGGTGGGGTAGTGGTAGAGTACTTTATATTTTCTCTGCGTAGAGTACCAGTTAGTCGTGCTTCAAAACTGATCGGCATGCCATTAAAAAAATAAAGGTCGATAACTAATGCGGCACCTCGGGCCAACGCGGCCAGGTCGCATTTTGCACGAGAAATTACACACCATGTTTCGTTGACATGTGGTCCCGTTCCAACATATCAGTGAGACGACGGCGAGTAGTAGGAGTATTTCCGAATGGACCGGGGCGCCTCTTCGTGAACCGTGGCAAACTCGCAACCGTCCACCGACTCTTCGCCTTTCCCTCGCGATTTGGAACTGCTGTTGCACGCTCTTCCTCTCCCTCCTCCATTTTCCTTCAGCCCTTCACCCTTTCTTCTGCCATTGTTCGATCGTCTTCTCCATGGAGGGGACAGGCCAGAAACAACCTCGTTATTCTTGCCCTGATCTGAAAGATGATGTGGTGGAGGAACTCATTGATCGGTGCAACGTCATCACCTCGGCTAGCATGGCAGGTTCGTTCCAGCCCATTCTCGACTCAACTAATAACATCATTGCAAGGAACCCAAGGGTCAAGGAGCGGTTTGATCTCCCCTATCTTCTTCGCCGTGACCCTGATGACTGGCGCCGGCACGACTGAGGCCTCGCCCTGTGCAAGTTGATGCCGCTTGATAATGATACGTTTGATGTTAAGATGCCATCGCTTGGGCGGGCGCAAATGGAGATTGGGTTGTTTACATTGGGTCCAACTGTGAGTGGGAACTTGTGAATGTGTACACTCGTCACCGGGTTCCACTTCCAAAAATCTCAGCACACTGCCCAGAGGTTGAGCACACTGGTAATGTACGCATGTTCAAATATGATCATGGTGACTGTCGTCTATGGAAGATAGCAATTTGTCGAGTTCCCAACCGCTCTTGGAATTACAAAAACTATGATGTTGTTGCTATCTTCGA